>NC_081411.1:801421975-801726850 GCF_030272615.1 Cryptomeria japonica | reverse complement strand
GGGTCATGGGGTCCCGGGGTGGGATGACAATGAAACTCGGAACTTCGGGGACCTAGGGTTCCGAGGTGGAATGGAAGAGAAACTCAGAACTCTAGGGACCCAGGATTCCGAGGTGACACTAGGGCACACCCAACTACAAAACACGAAAGGAAAACAACAAAAACAAAAACAAAAAGACAACCAAACAAGAAAAACACGAAAGGAAGGATGATTCACCAACTTGGTGAATTGAAAAACCAACAAACACTAAGAGAGAAAGAGCTTCGGAAGACTGGAGGTTTGTGACTTAGAGCTAAGGAGGAGAAGGTTGATTGCGCAAATGAACTTAAAAGTTCATTAACTTTTATATATAGCCTCCTGAAAACCCGTCCATACAAAAACCATAAACATGACCCTGAAACTCTAGGGTCCCAAGGTTTCGAGGCCAGAAGAAAGGAAAAACAAAACAACCTTAGGACTCTAGGACTCCGGAGTTCTGAGGTCAAAAGACCCAAGACCTCAGGACTCTGGGACTCTGGAATTCCGAGGTCGGATCAAACAAAGAAGACCTTGGGACTCCGGGACTCTGGAGTTTCAAGGTCAAAAGACCCAAGGGACCTCGGGACTCAGGGACCTTGGGACTCTGGGACCTTGAGACTCTAGAGTTTTGAGGTAAAACAAAAAGGAAAGAAAAACAAAACAAGAAAGGGAGGCCACATTTTGACTCAAGGAGACCAAATGGGGAAACAGATATGCTAGGCATAACAGTTTCTTGTCTCAACCTTGCAACCAAGTGGTTACAATTTGAAAAAGATCCGCCGAAACCAAATTTATGCTTTCAAGAAACTTTTTACTATCTTTTATTGTTGCCTCTATTCTTTGAACTGTACTAGTGAGGTGCTGCATTTTCTCTGCCGGTGTTTTTTGTCCTTGTACTAATGCAAAAGATATTTCTTTTCTTAAACATGCTAGGTAGTCCAACTTTGGACTTAATCTCCATTTCAGATCCTTAGCCTTGCATTTTATTTTCTCCTTTTATCTTTCTAGCTTTAGTAACTCTTCCTCAAAACCTATTATCTTTTTCTCAAAAATTGATAATGAATCAAATGAAATAATAAAATTGTCAGCTACCTTATTAATTTCCTTCTGTATCTTGCTTATTTTCCTGTTAATGTCAATTGTCAAAAAGTTTGTCTTACAAGTATCTCTATACAAAGTTTTGAATTCCTTAAGTGTGTTGCATAGTTCTGGTAGAAGTGTGTCAAGTTCCCTTGTACACTTTTGTATTTGATCCTCAAGGAATTTTTCTTTTTTTTTTTCTAACCTCTCTTTGAATGCATCTTCCTTTATTTGTTCAACTGTCACTGTGTTGTTAGTAATATACTCAGACAAAGTGTCAAGTTGACTTAGTGAATCCTTATTATCTACATTGCATTTTGGAGCTATCATCTTCAAAACTGGAATGGTGTCATCTATAGCTTTATAAGCCTGTGAACTACAATCTGTTATTTTCTTTATAGAATCTAAAAGAACTTCAGTTACATTACTTGGTTTAAATCCTACAAAAGAGGAACCAACATTCTATATTTTGCTAGTGGGAGCAACATCCTTTCTCGTAGTGACCTCTGGTAGGTTAGTTTGTGTTTCCATTTCCTTAAGTAATGGTTTTCCTTGTTCACCTATTGCTGGTAGCACTGATTCTGCATTACCCTATTGTTATTTTGTTTGTTGCTCTATTTGTGTATTTGCCTGTTGTCTTGTGTTATCATCTGTCAGTTTTTCTTGTGTGTTATCAGTGTTATCAGTTACCGGTGGCTCACTAGCCATATCAGTCTTACCGATTGTGTCCTTGTCTACCACAATGTTGACTTTTTGAGTATCAACATCTACTATATATAATATCTCTGAATTAGGATTAGTATCCTCTTGTGATACATCCATACTCTCAGTTGTTACTACTGGTGGAGTATCTTGAGGCGGTGGGGGTAGATTATCAATTATCTTTAAGCTTGGAGGTCCACCAACCTTCCCTTTTCCTTTATCTTTGTCCTTTTGATAAACTTGATTGGCTTGGCATTTCTATACTCTTCCTGTTTTTCCTTCTCAACAAGGAATATATCCCATCCATTTGAAGTTTCCTCTGCAACCTCATTTATTCTTCCAACCATTAGTGCAATATGTCGGTGTGTAGTAGAGAATACTGACCGGTTAGCTTCTACAATTAGATCATCTATTTCCTTTGGTGAGTTAACTAGGTAGACAACCAAGTAATTTTTCAATATTTATTTTCTTGTCAAGCTCTACCACAGCTTGTCTTCTTGCTTGCAGTCTCTTGAATAGTTCATCTGGTAGCTCATCTACAACTTGCATTAAGAACTTCTTGTAGATATCCAAGTGTAAAATAAAATTGTTTTCAACCTTTTCTTTATCATCAACTAATAGTGAGTCATATAGTTTGTTGATATTTTTGAGTTTTCCTTCTTCCATGGTTTCATCTAACAGTCTGTCAATCAGAGCAATATTTTGTTTAGTCTTTTTCTTTGGTGTCAACTTCTTCTTCTTAGGAGTTGACTTTTTGACTGGAGACCTCACTGCCTGTTGCTTTTGCCTGGTTCTTCTAGGTGAAGGTTCTCTTTTCCTTACAACTCTTTTAAATTCTGCAGGCATATCACTCTCTGAAGAAGTGGCTACCATTGAAAGGTGAGTTTCAGGCTGTAGTGCCTCCAACTCATCTTCAGTGATACCAGTTTGTTTTAGTACATCTTCTTTGATAGCCTTAGCCCTTCTCACAGTTGCTTCTACTTTCTTTACTCTCTTCTTGGATCGAATTTGACTTTCAATGGTTTTTGCATTGCTAAATATTTATTCCTTAGGTTCCTTGGGTGCTTCTAGAAGGGCTTTTGCATATGTCTCAATGATGTGGTCATCGGTCTCATAACCCATTTCAGTAACCCAAATTCTTCTTGGGATAACTACTTCCATCCAGATCTCATCCTTCTTAATTACAAAACATATGTCATCCTTGTATTTATTCACAATTTCCTATGACAGTCTGACTCTAGTGTTCATTTTGGGCTTTAGTGCTAGAAAATACTCATTAATACTCTTCTCTTTGTTTTCACCCATGTTGTTTAATAAGTTAGATAATTGTTTCCCTACTGATATGTCAAATCCAAGGTTTTTGTTATCTATACCAGGAACCTATTATGTTATATGTAGCATTAGACATACAAAAAAATTTCCAAACCTAAATGTCCCTTCCTTATCTTTCTTGATCTTTCCTAGATTATCAATCAATTCATCTTTTAGCCATTCACATACATCAATTTTCATATTTTCCTTAACCATGTCATGTGCACTTTTTATGCATAAGCTGGAAACTGAGTTTAGTTAGTTTGCATGTGTTGTTTTGTATACTAAAATCATGCTAATAAATCTCACATTTATGTTAGTTACATCATCAACCCTCAAAGACCTTTTGTCGGATGTTGCACTTGTTAGGTTCATTACTAGGTCATTTGAAACCTTCTTTGTCTTGTCTAGTCTATTATCGATGGAGGGTAACCCTTTTACAGCTTCCACAACTTCCTTGGTAATTTTATGAACCGAATCTAGCCAAAAGAATGCACCATGCACCCTACTCAATACTATCCTAATAACTTCCTTGGGGAAATCCGGAATGCTAAGGATTTTAGTGAATCCTAGGGTTTCAATAATTTTTACATTAATAGAATCATCACATATGACAGTCTTGTAAATGTTCTTGATTTCTTCATCTCCTAATTCTTCTATATGGCAATGGATATAAATTCTAGGGTCTTCTACATAAACTACTCCTTTGGGAATTTTGGAAAAAGCACCAACATTATCATCTTTCTTTCCTGTCTCAGGAACTAACTGAAATATGGGCCTAGGGCACTTGATCACTTCCACTATAGTAGGGTTTGCTATGAATTCAGGTACAAAAGAGGATGCCATGATTATAAATACCTTTTTCTGCCTTTGGAAAGATTGATTATTGAAATGCCTTAACTCTATAAATTTCATGGTCTTCGAATGTTTGAATGCTCGGTGAAGTAAAATGGAGCCGAAAACACTAATTTATAATGTCAATCTACCAACTACCACATTTAATGCATGTCAGTTAAGTAGTCACTTAACTTTATTTGCTAGTATAGAAGTAATTTCTACTTTTCACCATCAACCAAGGGAATAATAGCATATTTCACATTGATTGTCAAACCCTCAAAGAAATTTCTTCAATTGGATGAAGAGACTCCTACCGGTGGAGTGCTACTATGTTCTACCAGTGGAGTGCTACTCTGTCTTGCTAGTAGAGGAGTATTCCTATCCTCATTCAATTCTGATTTCCTAATCCATTGTTTTGAAAATTCATGCTTAACTTCTTCAACTTTTTCTTTTCCTTTTAAGCTAGGACCTTTGTTGTTTGCCAGTGAGGACTTGCTTCTACAAAATTTAGTAATATGCCCAATTTTGTTACATGCATAACAGGTCACATTATTTTTTCTGAATAACCTTTCCATAACCTATGTTGGTTTGTGTTCTGCATTGATTAGATAAGTGTCCAAATCTTCCACAAACATAACATCTTACATTTATTCTGCAATTTTCAGAGTTATGACCAATTTTGTTGCATTTTGAACATTGACTGGTGGGTGTATTGCTATTCTGATAACTTCTAGATCTACATTGATTTTCTCTATGACCATACTTATTATAGTTAAAGCATTTTCCATTGAATTTATAAGCAGTAGGTTGTCTTACCAGTTTGCTATAATCCTGTGTGTTTGCAATACCAGAGCTTTCTCCAACTTCAAAGCCAATTCCACAAGTATCACCTTTAGGTTTCTGATTTTTCAACAACTCACCAAGTTCTTCTGAGCTTTTCTAGAATTTTTCTTTGTGCTGATTTGTAATAAATAGTTCTCTTTCTAAGATCTCTTTCTGTCTCATACGTTCATTGGGGTCATTTTGTGTATGCATGAGATTTGTCTTCAATAAGTCATTTTCATAGCTAAGTCTTGTGTTCTCATTTGCTGCATCACTTAGTCTTCTAGTCAAATCTTTTTCATTCTTCTTTCTATCTTCAATTTCCTTACAAAATCTCATAGTCATATCCTGCATCCCATTCTTTGTTGTTATGTTCTCTAGCTTCAGCTTGTTTATCATATCATTAAGAGTTTCCTTTTCATCATTCTCAAATTGCATTTTTTCACAAAGTTCTGTTCTCTTGTTTCTTGCAATAGTAAGATTTTCTTGACGTGCTTGAATAATATCCTGAGCTACTTTTAGATCATCTTCAAGTTTGATATTTTTCAAGTTTTCTCTATCAAAATCTGAGAGAGCTGCTTCTAGTTGCTTCATCAAATTTTCCATCTCTACCAATGTCAAGATCTTCCTCAAGCTATTAGGCTTCTGAAAATAGAGGACCAAGCTCTAATACCAATTGTTAGGATTCTCATAGATAGTTAGAGGGGGGGGGGGTGAATCAGTATCTAATCGGTTTGAGAAATTTCTTAACTTAAAACATGCAGAACATATTAACACTGTATACCGATAAATAGAAAGTAATGCAATAAACAGAGATAATAGAAACCACATGAAAAGCACACCATAACACAATATTTTAGTGAGGAAACCTGGTGTGGGAAAAACCTCGGTGGGATTTGTGACCCACAATATTCACTTACTGGCCAATAAGAGAATATTACTACTACAAGAGGGGCCTACACATGTAGGAAGGCCAAGTGCCTAGAGCTCACTGCTCAAATACAAAATAGGAAGTCTCACTGACTTACAAAATGGATTATATAAATCCAGTGTCTTGTACTAATTCAAGATAGCATCTATAATGCTAGATCCAGTACTGGTTTCTGCCCTACTTCTTACATAAACCCTTAACCTATAATTCGCATAATAGGTCTACCTTATTTCTCCTAATTATATTCCTCCATACTTACCTAAATGTTCTACAATGATCTCTTATATATATGAGTCATTTTACAATGTTACCAAGTTGGCTTATAATGATTTTACAATAATAAACAAAATATATTACAACAAAAATTCTATCGGCCTCTGTGTCGGTATGCTTCCTTTCACTACCAGTGCTGGTGGTCTCAGTGCCGGTGTAGAGTCTGATCTTGCTAGTGTTGGTGGAATGCCTTGTCGGTGTCATAGGATTGTAAGGTTTCCATCAATGACAAAACCTTCAATCACCTACAATATCTCATTGGAGTGTGCATTTGCCAACATTATCTTCTTGGAAAATATCTCTTTAATCTCAATTTAAAATTTGAAAAAGGAGATATGCCCGGTCAAAAGTTGTTTTATGCCATCTTTTTGAATCCATCTTGATTATCCAATTTTTTCTTCAATCTTCTCTAAATTTATGAATCTGTTATATAATCTGAACCATGAATTTTCAAATATCTTTGCAATTATGCTGTCAGACTTTCATCATAGGTGCATAATCTATTGAGAGCAACATCTGTCTTGCATTTGAAGAGAATTAAAGACAATGGAATCGAGGTGAAAAAATTGAGACTAGGTTTGCATAAAGGTTTTAGTTTTAATTCTTGTTTGCACTTTCATTGATTGTCATTAAGGTTAATTTGTTTCAATTAAGCTTCAGTGGTAGCTTAGATACAAATTTTGATTTTCCTTTTTATGACATTTTCAAGTGAACCCGACGTGAACATGCAAAATATAACAATTCTATGAATTTATTTGCATGTAGGTTTAACATGTTGATATATGTTTGCATGCAGGCTTTTTTCACTAATCTATCATTGCATATAGGTTGTTTTCACTAATCTATTGTTGTATGCAGGTTTTTACACTAATACATTGTTGCATGTAGGTTTTTTGTACTAATCCATTGTTGCATGTAGGTTTTTTGAACTAATTTGTTGTTTCATGTAGGTTTTATGTGAGGATCTATTATTGCATTTAGGCTTTATGGAGTCTAAACAATTATTTGTGTAGGATTTATTAACATGCAATGAACAACAATTCTTCATATATTTTAATTAGGAGGTTTGAATGAATCCTACAATTCTCAGTCTTAAATAGGATTTGGATCAAAGAACATTAAATTTCACATTTCATGCATGCAAAGGGTTTAAAATGAACAATAATTCTTCATATAGTTTAATTAGGAGGTTTGAATGAATCCTACAATTCTTACATAGTCTTAATTAGGGTTTGGATCAAACAACAACAACAAATTTCACATTTCATGCATGCAAAGGGTTTAAAATGAACAATAAAATGCATTTAATCGTAGTTTAAATTGATCAAATCCTTTTCAAATTAAGGTGGATTTAACCTCATCTAGTCTTAACTAGGATGCAAATGGATTGATGAACTCATATCATGCAAAATTTGAAGCAAGACTATTTTCTTAGTTTAGAGTACATTTCAATTTATAAAGGTTAAAGAACCAGTGTTTGTCATGTCTTCTATTAGATGTTATGCATGTTTTAACCTTTAGAGGGCCTGCCTCCTGAGAAGTTGATACAGCCATAACCAGTAAACCCTCAAAAGAGAATTGATTGGCTTATGTAGAAGGAGTAACACAATGAAAGCAACAAGAAAACATAGCAGCATTACATGAACATATCATATTATTTTCTTAAAACCTTTGGCAACCAACCGTTTATCATCATACAGTCATCATAGAACATCCAATAGTTAACCGGTTACATGCAGGCTACAAGCCAAATACCATCCATCTAGAACTCTTAGAGTCAACCACATCACTAATCAGCAATATAAATCTTTATTTTGATTTCTACTTCTTCTATTGTATAAATGATTACATAATACTCCATATATACCCTCTAGAACATATTCAGGTCGGCCATAAAAATTACTTTTACCAATATAGGAAAATGAAACATATAACTAGGTCGTCCCTAAGAATGAAAGAAATTCCTCTAAAAAATAATAATTGAGAAGTGCGGATAAGAAGGAAGGTTAGTCACATGCCAAGAACATCAGACAAGACCCTAAATAGATCCACAAGCTAAGAAACTGCTCTGGAAATGAAGGAAAACCAATCGGTAAGCACAAGAACTGTCCAAGAACCTAGAAACAGACAACCAAGAGCGATAACTAGCCTGAAAAAAATCTAAATAGACTAAAAATTTGGAATTAAGCACATGAACCAGCCTGGAGATTGAAAATAGGATCTGCAATGAAAAGAAAGCAACAACCGACACCCAGCGATAGGAACACATAAAACTACACACTGAACTGAACAAGAACTTAAATGAAAGGAAATATTCTTGGTTGATGCAAGATTTCTCATAGACTAGGGATGCTCCTACATCAAAAGTGCATAAGTGACATAGTCAAGGTAGGGAGATCCAATGAAGGACATCCCTACCTTGCAGCCTATAACACAAAACACCATGCAAGATATTGACAACCAATAATCAATAACAAGATATAACTGGTAAGAAACACTAACTGGTAGAAGCAACATTAGATATAACTGGTAATAGATAAATCCATCATTACAACCGTTTAAAGAATTCCATAAGCCTTCAATGGCTACACATGCTGGACCGCAACCCAAGATTACAAAACAATCCTTACAACACAAATCTAAGATTTGCAGATCTTCTAATCTATAAATAAGCCTCTGGTAAAAGTCAACACTGTTCTGCATCTAGAATACACAACACTTCAATTAATTCATTAGATCCATGGTTAGTAAATCAATAATAAATGAATAATAAACCATTACAAAGCAACCCATTGCCTTCTAGTAGATGCGAGTTTAGATTGCTCTTAGATTGCTAAGCTATCTAGTGACTAGACAACACCTCAGATTGCTCCTCTTAGTCAAGATAGACTTCCTTGAGTTACTCAAAGGGAATAATAAGAGAAAGCCAATGTAAAAGACAACACACAAAAGACATTTCATGCATATCTCAAAAAATTTAGTGATTGTTTTTAGTAGTCTTGTTTTGCTTGTGTACTAAGTGATAAAAATATCCAGTAGTCAAGAGACAGGTGATTGACTTGGAGTGGATGATCAGGTATCACTAACGTAAAGATGACTTTGTTGATAATGCTTAGGACGTGTAAATTGATTAGTCGATTACCCTAAGACTAGGTCAGTGATTGGTTTCAAGCCATGAGGGTTTTAAAAGAATCAGGATGTCACAAAAGTGACTAAAAGTTATGTACAAACAAAATCAAATAATTGCATGAAAGTGGGAATGTCAACATTGCGTTGATAGATGAAGCACTTGAGTACAAGAGGAACCCATTTGCCAAGTTTTCATGTGCTTGGCAGAGATTCATTTTTTTTAACCAAGGTGTCTGTTTACCAGGTTTTCACCAAGGTTTTTTCTCTCTTTTTCCTTTTCTTTTTTTTTTTTTTTGAATTTCTTCAGGACTTTTTTTTATTTTTAGGATTTCTTCAGGAATTTTTCTGATTTTTAGGATTTCTTGAGGACATTTTATCATTTTTTAGGATTTTGATGTTTGCCCCTAGTGTCTAGCAAGGCAAAAGGGATTTTGAGTGAGTGAATGGATAAGTGAATGATGGTGGATGCTTTCAAGAACTAGCTCACAATATTAATCCAAGCATAGGGACTAGATATAGTAGTGTAAAGAAAGGATATGGTGTAACAAATTTCATATGGTCCAAAGAAGTGGCCATGTCAAGAGGTTTATGGAAAACATGTTTTTGCATTTTGTCCATAGTGTTGATCAAGATCAAGGGATAGATTTGGATAGGAGGAGGATATGATAAGCAAGATCAAAAGCGAGTAACAAAGGATGTAAGTGAGAAATGGAGAGGAGCTAAAGGCTCTAGATCAAGTGTAATAGATAGGACACATGAAGTCTAGAAAGATCATTAACCTTGTCAAGATCAAAGGTGGAAAAGGGATATGAACGTAGATAAAGCGGATGAGGGATAATGGAGGGTGAAGGATAATGGAGGAAGAAGGATAATAGATTGATGTACATGGATGGAAATTTCCCCCAGTGTAAAGTGCAAAAGGATAATGGATTACGCATGATGCCCGTTTGCTATGTTTTCATCGTGGTACTTGCCCAAGGCACCACAAGAAGTGGTTTTACACAAGGATGAATTTATTTCTCTTTATTTATTTATTTTTTGATTTATTTTTTGATTTTTTCATCATTTTTTTTTCTTTTTTTTGGAAGATAATGGAGGCATGATAGGAGATGAAAGAAGGACTCTAGTGTCTCACTTTTTTGGATGGTACCCTTAGAATATGAGTTGCAATAGACCATGGCTATGAAGGTATGCTCAAAGATGTTGGTAGGATAATGAAATGAAACTAGGGCAAGGATTTATGCAAAGAATTGGATAAGAGGGATGGATGGGTGAAAAAGAGGTGTTGGATAATGGATGCGATGTTGGAAGAATTATGTGTGGCTAGATGGAAATGTTGGAAAGATCAACATTGGCACACATCTTGAGGGATGGTGGACATATGGAGGAGAAGTGAATCTCAAATTTAAAGATTTGGATGGAGGAAAGGTTATAGATTTTAGGGCATAAGAACCCAAAATGGATGAAGGAGGTGATGGAGGAATAGACTCAAAAGGTTTGGATGGAGGAGCAACAATCTTGGATGCCAATTTTGATTTTTCTTTAGATTGTTGTGCTTCAAGAAACCACTTAGGGATCCACATAGTTTTTTATTTATCATGTTTTTGTAGTTCCTTACAGTGCATTGCTTGTACAAGTGCCTTAGGAACCCATATAAATTTTGACTTTTCTTCTTTCTTTGTGGGTCTTTGTGGCGTTTTGTATTTTTCTTTTTCTTTTTGGATCATATTTTTCTTTGTTTTGATATGTTGATTAGATGGGACATGTTGATCCTTGAATACATATGGATTACTTGAGTTATTACTTTTATGTTTGGCATCGAAATTGCTTGGAGGGAGATGTGTGGATAGATAGGAATGATATGGAGGTCTTTTATATGGATGGAAGGTACTCAAAGATGTGTGCCTTTGTTGATCCTGTATAAGAGATGGAGGGATATAGGGACCTAGAATGGATGGAAGCGATGATGGGGAAAGCATAGATTTGGATTTAATTGGAGAAATGTAGGATTTATGAGAGATACCAACATCTTGAGAAATGTCCCTAATGCCATGACCTTTAACATTTTCTTTAATATGGAGGGGTTCTTGCTTATGGAGATCTACCCCTTTGCCTTTATAAATATTTTGACTTGTAGGATACACTTTTCTTCGGAAAGAAGGCACGAGTCCATTATGAGATGGAGGCAGAATGTAAGGAATGATAGGATCATGAAGTGAACATGGAGGATTATGACAAGGAGATAAAGGGATAATTTGATCTTGATATGGAGGAGGACCATTGGATAGAGTAGGAAGGGTGTTTGACTCTTCATTTTGAATAGGATCATTTGAAAAGGTGGAAGAGGCATCATGATCTTTCTTAGGAAGTGGATTAGGAATGGGATATGGAAGGATGCTTTGTTCTTGAAATGGAAGTGACTCATCTTGGAAGAAATGGAAAGGTATAAGGGGATCATCATGGGATTCTAGTGAAATGGGATATTTTTCAATCATTAGATGGGATTGAGGAGTTTTGGTGTCTTGATCTTGATTTATGATAGGACTTGTTTCTTCATTTTTTAGATTATGTTCTTAACATGGAGTCACTTCTAAGGAAGGGACTGGATTTTGCATAGGCGTAGGGGACTCTTGGAAGATCTCCATATTTTGGCATGATGGGGAAGCATTTTGAGTGGGACTCTCTAGAGTGGGTACATTTGGAATTGAAGTGTATGATGGCATATGATCTAAGATTTTTAAATCATGTGAGGAACTTGTATCAATATTGGCATTAACTTGGATTTCCATAGGAGATATCCCTTGAAGGTAAATATGAGAAGTTTCATTGTTTGAAGGAGATGGTATGGATTGTTGCTGAGAAGTCTTAGGGGATGAAGGCATCATGGAAGGGATGAAGGCCACATATGGAGCCTTGCTAGACATAGGTTCATGATTTTGATCATGCTTAGAAGTAGTTCCTTCTTTTTCTTTAGGTGAGTCATTAGGATATTCGATTTCAATGACACTATTATCAATGAGATCTTGAATCTTATGTTTTAATTCCATACACATTGAATTCTTATGTTTGTTATGCCTATGATATGCACAATAATTACTAAAAACTTCACATCCCCAAGTGGTCTTTTTAGGCAATATGATAAGATTGTTCTTAAGAAGCTCTTCCAAAGCCGACTCAATAGATTGCCCCAAAGGTGTAAACTATCTATCAAGGGAATATATGTCTTTTTGTCTTGTTGAAGGTGCTTTGTGATCTTGTATGAGATTTGGTCTTTGATTGTCAATTATTTGTTGTTCCATCTTATGTAATTGTTTTAGCATTTCTTGAAGTCTAGTGTTCTTAATATATAGATTTTCATCTCAAGAGGAGTCATTGAATACTTTTGTTGGGCTTGAATGTCATATATTTCTTTCTTGAGATCTTGAATTTGTTGGGTCAAGGTAGCCATGGGCTTCTTACTTTTGTCAGAATTTTTAGAAGAGCTTCTAGTTTGAACAGGCATTTACAACCAACAGGACTGAGAGATAGATGTGTTGCAAAAGTCAAGATCAAATTTAGAGCTAGTTGTTTGTTTAACAAAAGTGATTGAGTGAAGTAACTAAGATCTAGTCTAGTTTCAGGAATGATCTATCATGTGTAAGACATTATCTAAGTTAACTTAGGTTTGATAAGATGTTTGTTTGAACTAGCTGAAAGATGATCGACAAAATCATGCAACACAACAGCAAGGGTATACTATCAAGGTTGTTTATTCTCAAGAAGATGGTAACCAATTTTAGGCTCGTTGTAGACTATTTTAGGCAAGTTTGACTGTTTTGAACTAACAAAATCAAAGATTCATATGACAGGATTTCCAAGACCAGGCAACAATATGATAGCTTCAGGAAAATGATAGTTATGTTTCGTACGAGTTGCTACCTAATACCGTATGATAAATGGGTATGTCTAAAATGACAAACTGATAAATGCAAGGGTTATCATATGACACAAGATTCAGGATAAAATGACAGTTCTTAGACCAGAACAATAGACAATCAGGACTTGTACGACATAGGATGGAGGCTAAAATGACAGACTGATAGGATTGATGGATTTTCATAAAAAAATATGTATGTAGCAGGATGATAAATCAGAAGATTTGCACAACAATTTATTGGACAGAGGCTAAATTCTAATTTTTCAATGATGGGGTATGACTAGTTTTGATACGGACTGAGTTTTCCCTAACTGACGATGACCAGTTTAGAGGTGGACTGAGTTTTTGATAACTAAGGTATACCAATTTGTGACATAGATAGAGTTTTGATCACTAAGTTTGTTTGTTGTTTTCTCTAGTTTTGGTATTCCAGTTTTAGTTTTAGGGATGAAAACATAGAAAATACGTAATATGAATAATAACTACAATCACAACATGCAAACCCTATGGAAATTGGTGAGAGAAGAAAACATTTTCTTGTAGACTCAGGTACACACCCAATAGATAATTAGAATATGACCATTGAGTCTCACGCAATGGATTCTTAATGTTGTATTAACTGACTCTAAATGCTAACAGGGGCACAAAATGACAAGTATCTTGGGAGAGTTACTATCTCTCTTGCACAAAGATTATCCCCCTTTCGGAGGTGAACCAGGTAGCTTCTATCTTGTAGTTCTTAGTCAAGAATTATGTTTGAAATTACCCCTTGAAGTCATGCAAGCATGATTGAGGCCTATAGCCTGACAAGGTACCAAAACAAGTTGTAGTCACGTAAGCATGATTGAGACTGCGAGGCCCTACAAAATGCTCGATATGAGAGATCTCAAAGAGAAAACTCAAATAATCCCATCCTCTGAGACTTTAATCACCAGAGGCCTATTTATTATAGTGAGTTGGAATGCTTAGGTCCAACTATACTCACTTGGGTCTTTCTCATAGGGTGATTACTTTTTCCCACTGTGATAGGCCTGCTAAAGGTACACAAATCTCAAAACTTAAAAAAAAACTTCGAGGGTCTATATTTCTGGTTGTCTGTAAAAGACAAGAGCATACTCTCCTACCTCTCAGATTTTTCTAAAAACACAAAAGATAGATTTTTTATTTAACCAGATAGAAATTTAAGTGCCTAAAACTTAATTTAAAGAATCCACAATGTTTGGTCAATTCTCTTTAGGCAACCTGCAAAACCAATGCATCAGTAGTGATGTTATTTTTTATTCTTTGATAGGCATATGTTTGATTGATAAATTATTTGTCAAATGGACCTACAAACATTAAAATCCCAAAATTAGTTTCCAAAATAACATACAAAATCATCAAAAGAAAATTCTAGCATGCAAACTGTAAATTAAACTAATCTAACAACAATTTCCATTTTTTATGACTATCCTACTTATGACAGTTTTGATAGTACTGCACTCTGTCATCTATAACTTTTTAACTAGAGCTAATTCAAAAAATCCCTTCAGTGGAAATGTGGACAACTTGGTTTTACAAAACATATTAAAATTTTGTTTAGATCCAACTGTTCAATAAAATGTTATTCCCTCAGAATAGAGACCAATTTTTACTATCACAAAAGAATAAGTAAAATGATAGTACTGCACTTTGTCACTCCTAACTTTCAAACAAAAAATTCTTAGGAAACTTTCTTTGGTGAAACTGTATAAAACTTGGTTGTAAACAACATATAAAAAATTGGTCTAGATCCAATAGTTCAATAAAAGGTTATGCCCTCCAAAAAGAGACCATTTTTAACTATCACGGAAGAACAAGCAAAAAGAAAGATTTTTATTTTTTAAATTTAACACATGTTTATTAGTTATAAAAACCAAACATTAAATTTGTTCAAGAAACATTAGAAATCTTGTAGTCATGGGTTCGAGCCCCATGATAGGCACCAAAAATGTGTGTGAAAAGTGGACCTGTATCTGTATCTAGAATACACAACACTTCAATTAAGTCATTAGATGCATGGTTAGTAAATCAATAATCAATGAATAATAAACCATTTCAAAGCAACCCATTGCTTTCTAGTAGATGCGAGTTTAGATTTCTCTCAGATTGGTAAGCTATCCAGTGACTAGACAACACCTAAATGAAGTATTTTTAAATCTATATGAGCATGGATTTAAGCTAGAAGAATGCAAGATTAATCTAACGTGATTTAAGAAATATATGAATATTTAAACTAAATGATTTAAGAAATATGAAGTAACTAATATGCAATATCTCAATGCAAATTCTAAATGAACCTAGAGGAAGAACAACATAATAACAATATATTCTCTAGGATTTCTGAATGAGAGATGAGAACCTGAATTTATAGAAAATTCAGAAAGAAACCAAAGGTTGAGATCAAATGATGATGAGCAGTCAAGATTTTCCAAGAGAAAGCACAATCCAGGTGAATTGATGTGATTGGATGCTTTTCTTAGTTTTAAAGGAAATTGAACTAAAATTAAGATAAAATTAGAAAAAAACTGAGTTATTCTCTATTTCATTCAATTTTAATATTTAATTGCTTTAATTGCTTTCTTTGAAATTATCTATCAATTTTTAATTTGTTTTTTCAAGATTATCTCCAATTGATTTCTTTTCTCAAATTTTAATTTTTTTTTGTCAATTAATTCCTTTTTTGATATATTTCCTTTTTTGAAGATTTGTGCTCATAATTTCTAATTCATCTTTCTTGATTTGTTTCCTTTTTTGAAGATTTGTGGTAATTTTTATTTATTTTTCAAATTAATTCCTCCTTTTTTATGATTTAATGGCCAATTGATTTATTTAATTAAATATGCAAAAGATATTTAATTAAATAAATAAGATAATTGTTTAAAATTATTTACTTGGAATGATTTAATTAATTAAATAAATATTTAATTAATATTGAGTGATTAGTTTTGCCATGTGACATTGATAATTTAAGAAATTAATTGTGTGCTCAAGATTTATTTAATTGCCTTTGGTTAAGACCTTGGTGACATTGTTGAGATTAGGGGCTCATGGTTTAGATGACCATTTATAGGGTATTACAAGCAATAGTCTGCATTGTTATGCACTAATCCAGACCTTAGTCCATCCGGACTTCAGTCCCCCTAGACCAAAATCTCTCTGAAAAGTAAATATTTGCTTTCTCTCTTCTTCATCCATCCTCTGCCCTCCAAAATGAATCTCCAAACTTCCCTTTATACCATTTGCAAGTGATAATAACTTGATCAAGCCAGCCAAAGACCAACCGGTTCATGATGAAATGTGTAAACAATAACATGTTGGCCCAAATCACCAAGAACATCTTAAAATGCATAAAACTTCATGCGGTCCTCCAAAAACATTGGATAAGGCCCAAAACAACATCGCTCAAAGATCTGCAAGTTATGAGAACCAACTACAACCCGATTCATCTTCTCTTTATACATTGCAAGACCAACTAGTAAGAACATACCAATACTAAACTAATACCAGCAATGATATCTCATCGAGATAAAATCCAAATGTTGGTTTGAACTACTTTGATGCTCCTGCATCAGACTCTTATAGTTAATTGAAAAGTGAGTCTCATCACTTGATTTGGTTCCATGATTTGTCAGTAGGTACTTGCAACTACCTCAGAGGATCAGCGGTCTGACTACAGGTTTTGGTTGCCTCTTCTTGGCGATCTACTGGTCCACCCTACAACCTGCCTAGGTTCGACGATTTTCTCAAGCCTACAAGTTGCCTCAACTTCCCTTCCAGCCAACCCATACATAACGAGGTCTTTTTTTATCAATAGGTTCACAAACCAACTTTGATACCAATAATCAGTAACTGAGAACAATATATAACTGATAAGCAACCCTAACTAGTAGAAGCAACACTAGATATAATTGGTAATAGATAAATCCATCATTACAAGCATTTAAATAATTGCATAATCCTTTAGTGGCTACACATGCTAGACTATAGCCTAGAATTATAAAATAATCTATACAACAAAAATCTAAGATCTGTAGATCTTCTACTCGACAAATAAGCCTCCAGTAATATTCTACACTATTCTGCACTGATCCGAACCTCATTTCATCTGGACTTTAGTCCCCCTGGACCAGAATCTCTCTAGAAACTACATCTTTTCTTTCTCTCTTGTTCCTCTAACCTCTATCCTCCAAAATTAATCTCCAAAAATTACTAGTTCATGATGAAACATGTAAATGATAACATGTTGGCCCAAATCACCAAAAACATATTAAAACGCATAAAAATTCATGAAGTCCTTTGGAAACATCAAACAAGGATCAAAATAACATCGTTCAAAGATCTGCAAGTTACACGAATCACCTGCAACCCAATTCATCTTCTCTCCATACACTGCAAGACCAACTGATAAGAACATACTAATACTAGATTAATACCAGGATCAAGTCCAAATGCTGGTTTGCACTAACTGGGTGCTCCTGCATCAATAAGGTTGGGTGAGAGGGAATGAACCAAGTGGAAATGGGTTAAAGCCAATCTCTTCCAAGCCACTATAAATAAATGTGTTTGTGACAAAATTTGCAAGTGACGAGTGTTACATGTTTTCATAACAATGTTATGTCTTCCTTAGTGCTTGTGTGGCACATAAAAACCTATAGAGAATAACCTCTATAGTCTAGGAGGCCTCCTTTAACAAAGTGGAAAACATTGTTGATTATGGCTACTTGAACTAATTCCTTGACTACAACACCTTGTGTTTATATTTTTCCAAAAACCTTCTACTTGTTGACTTAGGTGTTGTAATACGGGCATGTTGAAGAAACCCCTCATGTGCCCTTCAATTAGAGATACTGAATTTCTTGGTAAGTGATGACCCAAGGAATTCCAAGCTTGGTATGCCTGAGAAGTGAGTATCATGGAGTGGAGCTAGTGATACCAAGCTTTTAACTATCCTGTTGAATGAGGTATTTGGGGTAAGGGGATTCAACAAGTATTGTCTTGGCCAGCCTTAGGATTTGTTCTTGAATACACATGAGTGTGTCCTTTCAAAGTCAAACCAACGTTTTGTCTTATGTTCTTGTTAAAGTTGAATTCCAATCAAAGGAAATAATCAACATACCAAACATTCGCAAACAATTTTATTTTTTTTCTAAAAGCAGTCCAAACAAAGTTCAAACAAAGGTCAAAATTTTGTCCCAAAGTATTCCAACTATTCATCCAGCATATGAGAAGATTTTATAAACATGTTTTGTCAAAGCATTGGAAATACTTGTTTCAAAATTCATGTCACTTAGGATTAGGTTTTTCATAGTCCAAATTTAGGTCTTAAGACATTCAAATTGCCTTCATAATAGTCGTTTTGCATTATCATAATTTCCTTTGCATCAAGGTTGCAAAATCATTTTCTTATATCTTGGTCCTTCATTTTCATTGAATTATCATTATCATACCAAAATTATGTCTTTTCTTAGGTTGCATTTTGCATATTTCAAGTCATTGGTCCTCACATATTCTTATCATTACATTGTCATAAACACTAGTCTTGTCTTAGCTTTATTTTATCATACCATATCATATCCTTAGATCATATCATATCTTGAGACCATTTCATATCCATATCATACCTTAGATCCTTGGCATTATCATTGTCAATTTACATTTAGTCCTCAAAATTAAGTTTTTCCAAACATCAAAATATCAAAACTTTACGTTAAACCCTAAGTTTTTGTTAGGAATTCTTGACCTTGTCCAAAATCAAAGGACATCATTTTCTCAAACCTAGCTTAGTATCCAAGTGTATAGGTGAGACAACATCATTTTTTCTTATTGTAATTTTGTCATTTTTCCTCTTGTCCTTCTAAGGTCTTGACTTCATTTCAATTTTCCAAGGTTGCGTCTTGAGGTTTGCATTTTGAAAGTTTGTCCAAATGTTGAAAAACAACAAAAACATAGGTTGCACTCTCATATCCCAAAACTGCATTTAGTTGCATACCATCATCACTCCAAAAATTTAAAAGGTCCAAAAATATTTAGTTTCATTGACAATCACCTAGGTTGCATTAGTTGCATACATCATCAAAAAATTCAAAAATCTCAAAAACATTGCATAGTGGCATGTCTATTAAATCAAGGTTCCAACCTCTTATGATGTAACAAAGTTTGACATATCAACTGATGATTGGTCCAATGAATAATAAAATGCAATCAAGTATTGATCCAAGGCAATCAAAATTCTATCCAACCCAACAACAAAGTGATATCTATCAAACTATTTATGATGAAACAAGCATCCAAATACAAAAAACTAGAGGAGAAAATAGCTCAAGAAACAAAGATCATTGAACAAAAAGTGAAGAACAGTGAGAAGTCTAGATCCCAAATGATGAAAATGTTTCAAAAATTTCAAGGTCCAAATCCAAACATTGAGCCAATTAATGCAAAATATATCATCAAAGGATCAAACATACCATCTCCCATTGCACAAATAAAGATGATGAAACAATTTCAAGCAACAAGAAAAAACTTCAACCAAGTCTCAAATCAAACTTCATTCAACCAAGTCCCAAGTCAAATGTCATTTGATCAAATTTCATTCAATCAAATCTTGAACCAGCAACCAATGATGTATCAACAACCAATGATCCAACAATAGCCAATTATCCAACAACAACCAATTATCCAACAACAACCAATTATCCAGCAACAACCAATGGTCCAACATATCCAACCAACACAATCAATGGCACAATTTCAATAATATGCTCAACTCAATACACAATATCAACAATTAATTCAACCAACCATAGAGTATCAACAACAAACTCAACGAACAAATCAATATCAACAACCACAACCAAAAATTCAAAAACCAAAGTTGTAACTCACACCAGACCAAATTTCAAACATGTCAGACCAAGTCAACAAAGTCCCAAATCTAATCTCATTCTACTAACATTCAATTCAAAATCAAAATGTACCATCAAACCAAAACCAAATCCCTTACAACAAGTCCAAAATCTAGACCCAACCATGTCAAAGCCTCTCAAGGATTCAAATGTGTATCCAAAGAAAGGTGGCTCTATTACAAAGCTCTTAAAGAGAGTCCTAAGTGATTTTTCTAATAAAGATCAAAATCATCTACCCATGACTAGCAACGACTCATTTCCCTGTAAGAAAATTGACTCTCTAGCTGCATATATTCCTACACCTTTCAAAGTTTTGGAAGATCCTTCTATATCATCCCAATCAAAAAATACATGTAAGGATGAAATTACCCAAGGGCTATCCATAATTAATTTCCAAGCTAATCCAGTTCATGATGCACGTCCCTGCCATGTTTCAAAAATGATAGATCCAATGCCACCATGTGCTTCATTTCTCATCAAACCTATTCCAGGGGATCCCATTCAAATTCCATTTCCCTCATGTCAAAGAATTGATTCCTTCCTAGAATCCCCTATGTATATCCAAAATCCAACCCCATGTCAAGAGGATAATTTAGAGCACAAAGAAATGAGTCTTAAAGAAAATCAAGATCAAGATCCTGAAACCTTATCATTCCATCCAATTGTTTCCCAGGATCCCATCTTCCCAAACACTCATGCTGACCCCCCTATCCTTGTCCATCATATCAAAATTCTTTTTGAAAATCTGCTCCCTAAGAAAGATGAAGATATCCCAATCCATTCTATCCCAAAATATCCTCTTCCATTTCATGAACAAACTATACTTAAAAATCCCATTGACATTACACTCCCTAAGCAAGATCAAGATATCCCAGTCCATTCTATCCTAAAAGATCCTCTTCAATTCAATGAACAAACTGTACTTCAAAATCCCATTGACATTCCACTCCTTGAGCAAGGTCAAGATAACCCTTCCATCCTTTCTAGTGATCCCATTGAAAGCCAAGATCGTATCACATTTAAAGAGGAATCCAATGGTTTTCCTCCTTGTCAAGATCAAATTATCCCTTCACTTTCATATCCTCCACAATACCCTATCATCACTTTATATCCTCCACAAGATTCCTTTATTCCTCCATCTCCATGTTCTAATCCTCCATATAAACTCTAAGATCTCATTTATTTTGATGATCCTATTACTCCTTTCATTCCATCTCATGAAGAGCCTATTTTTGATCCTAATCCCCCCATGATCCCACCTAGTGATCCTAATCTCCATCATGATTCTACCATTTTGGTGCAAGATATTCATGAACCCCCTACATCTATAATGGGTTCCTCCACTTTGGTCTAGTCTGATTCACTTCATGATCATGTAATTTATTTCATATCGTATCTACCTAATAATGGACTCGTGTCTTCTTCCCAAAGCAAAGAGTATCCTATGGGTCCAAATACTCATAAAGGCAAAGAGGTAGACCTTCAAAAGAAAGAAATATTCCATATCAAATAAGATATTAATGGCCATGGCCTCAATGGTATTGTTCAAGATGTTGGTATCCCTGCAAAACCTAAATCCAAACATACACCTAGCCCTTTGTCACTTCCATCCATTTTAGGTCCTTATATCCCTTCATCTCCTATGCACGATCAATAAAGGAACACATATTTGAGAACCTTTCATCCATACAAAATACCTTCATATCATTCATATCCATTCATACATTCCTCCCCCCCTCCAAGAAATTTGGATGCCAAGCATAAAATTTATAAGTCCAGCAATCCACATACAGTCAAGGATCAACATGTCCAATCTAATTGACATGTCAAAACAAAACAAAAAATATGATCCAAATGATAAAGAAATTTCCAAAAGGCCACAAAGGCTCACTAAGAAAAAGAAAGAAAATTTAAAAGCTATATGGGTTCCTAAATCCCTTGTTGAAGCAATGCATTCCAAGGAACCACAAAAGAATGAAAAATAAAAAACCATGTGGGTTCCTAAGTAGCTCCTTGAAGCACAATAGTGTAAAGAAGCATCAAACTTGGCATTTCTAATCCTCTATCCAAACCTTCCAATTCTATTCCTCCATCACCTCCTTCATCCATTTTTGGTCCTTATGTCTCAAAATCCCTAGCCTTTCCTTCATCCAAATCTCAAAATCTGAGATCCATTTTTCCTCTATCATTTCACCACCCCTCAAGGTGTGTTCCAATGTTGATCTTACCAGAATTCCCATATGCTCAAGCACAATTCTTCCAATACCCTATCCACTATCCAATGCATATTTTACATCCTTCCATCCCTTTGATCCAATTCTTTGGACAAATCCTTGCCTTAGTCCCATATCATTTCTATGTCATTATCTTGTCAATGTCTTAGAGAATAATTTTAATAGTCATGGTCCATTTTTCAAGTCTAATATCTAAGTAACAAGATGATTGATTCCCTCTTCTATTTCCTATCATGTGTCATTTTCTTCCAAAAAGTCAAAATGTCAAATAAAAGGCAAAAAAAAAAAAAAAAGTAAAGAAAATAATTCCTCCATTGGTGAAAACATAGCAAACATGCACCTTGGAAAAGTACCATGATGAAAACTTGGAAAACATGTGTCATGTGTAATCCATGGACTTCTTGCATACCATACTTGGGGGCAGGTTTTATACTATCATATCCTTTTTCCCTTCATTGCTCCATTATCTTGTCATATCCTATCACCCTCCATTATCCTATCAGCTCTTATGTCCATACTCACTTTTCACCTTAGATCTTGACAAGGCTGAGGATCTTCATAAACATCATGCATCCTATTCTCATCTTTTAGTCTATCAAATATTTTGGCCTTTATCGATTTTCTTATTACAACCTTTCATCCATATTTTTTGGCTTATTGCTACCTTCTGTTAATTTCCCTTAGCCTATCACAACTTTCAGTCCATATCACTTATCCATTTTTATATCTTGTTTGTCCTATTCATATCCTATCTCTCTCCATGCACTCTTTTTCATCCCTTGATCTTTATCTAACATATGGACGTTAAATGCAAAACATGGTTTCAAAAACCTCTTAACATGTCCCTCATGGCATGCCATTTTTTTAAATTGTCATTATCCAATCCCTTATCCCATTGTGCAGTAGCCCTTGGACATTGAATCCTATTTGTATTCATAATAAATAGCCTTTGTCTTCCCTCTATCCACCAACATTTTAGCAAGCTTATTTATCCATTCATCATATTCCTTGCCTTGCTAGACACTGGGGGTAAAATCATAAAATCCTTAAAAATCAAACAAGTCCTGAAAAAAAAAAAAAACAATTGTGAAATAATTACTAAAACATTGAAAAATATCCTAAAATAATCCAAAAACATTGGTAAAATCTCTTGGAAAATGCACAAAAATATCAAAAAAACTTTAGAAAACCTAAAAAATTGGAAAACATAAAAAATCCAAAAACAATCACTTTTTTTTCATTTCACCAATAAATTGTTCCTTTTGTACATAGACAAAAATTTGAGTGGACATCGAATAGATAACATAATAAAACATTATGCTTCACAAAATCATGCATTAACATATGAACTTTTCAATCAACCAAGCATTCAAATTTATCAACTTATCTTGTTCTTCAATGAACATCAATATCATTGGTCCTTGTCAATATTATCATGGGTCTTATACAAGGTGTTGTATACTCGGAAGCAGACTATGTCCTGTCTTAGATGAGGTATGCATTCCTGGAAACCAGACAACATGATCATCCTATCATCGAACACAACAATATCACTTTTTACAACAAGATTAGAATGGTTGTTTGACTTGTTTGACTTTGTGAGTCTTACCTTTCTTTGATTTATCTTTCATCATGTTTCTATCCTACTCGATAGTGTCACTAAGTGATTTAGAGTGGCTGGGATGGCTCATGATTGTTTTTATTTTCTTTTTTATTTGTGGAGTCTTTCATAAAATTATGGGGCAAGTATGTCTTGGGTGTATATGTTGGCATGTTACCCTCAGTTGGCCATTTGGTGGATTTGATTATGTGTTGCATTGATGTCAAAACTAGCTATTTGGATGTTTTACCAGCAACCCTTCTGGTCCAAGTAAGTTAAGTGGTTTCTAGTTAACTTGGATCCGACATGATCCGACAGGATCCGGTATAATTTGGTGATGGAATTGGCTTGTTCATAATACTTATACTCATATTTGGTCAGTTGGTTTTGGTCTAGTGATTGGATGCTATCCTTCTTGCTTAGATGATTGGTTTTTGGTTCCGATGAGGGTTTCACCGACAAGACTTTTAATGGAGATCTTTGATGAATTATGTTAGTGGTGTTGGTGCAACTTCTGATGGAGTTTTAGGATGTTGTTGGTGATCATGTTCAAGACTTGGTGGTTGGAGATCATTGCTGAAGCGTGTGGACCTATCCTTGGTCCTTGTTGATCTATGTTATGGACCGTCTTTAATGTAACGTGTGGATAGGACCTATTGATGTATTTTCAGGATATATTATGTGTTGATATTATTTGTTTGGTCTAAAGCCAACATGGTTTGTAATTATGTAATTGGTTTATTATTTGGTGGTTGACCTGATTGTTTATGGTTGAGTGTTTGTATATATAGATGTAAGATCTCATTATAGATCATCATGGTCAATGTAAGAGGTCATGGTCAAAGAATGTAATGTGCAAATAATGTAATATCATTCAAGAAAAAGAGTTGGTTGATCATTGGAGATCAAATTGGGTTTATGTAAGAGGATTTAGTCCTCTGGTATTGATCTTAACCGAAACTATACTCAGGCATAGGAGATGTTATATTTTACAGTTCAACACTTCTTAGGATTGTAGTCTAGATTTTTATGTAGTCAGTGAGGCTCCTTTTGTGATGAGTAGTGTGCTCTAGTATGTTGGCCTTCCTACAAGTACAAGCCCCTTCATTGTAATTCACATACTTACTGTAGAAGTATTATCTAACTGTGGGTAGGCTTGCCACCATGGTTTTTCCCTTTACCGGGTTTTCCACATACAAATATTGGTGTTGTGGGGATGGCTTTTATTCTCTAATTACTATTTATGCTTAATTGGATTGAATTCTATTTTGATATTATTTTTTGGAGTTCTAGTATACTAAAGTTTTAATTGTTGAATATTCCTATAATCTGAGACAACTAATTCATCCCCCCCCCTCTCAATTGTCTTTCGGTTATCTGAGCTATCTAAAAATTAGTATCAGAGATTTGGTCCTCTTTATAGAAATATTAACCGCTTGAGGAAGATCCTATGGTGTCTAACACTTCAAGTTCATCCAGTTCTTCTAGAGCTATCTTTCGAAGGAATATTTTGAGGCCTGATGGAACAAATTATATAGTATGGAAGATTCAGATAGAGACACATCCGAGATGTCTTGGCAAGGAGATTTGGGAGATCAAACAGAATGGTGTCACACCCTTTAATATGGGATCTTGCAATCATCTCATGGAAAACCTAGACAAGGAGCTTGAGAATGATTGTAGAGAAAGACAATCCCTCTTGTGTGCACTTTCTGATCAGCAAACAATGGGATTAATAGACAAATCATCTAGAAAAGCTATATGGGATAAGTTGGAGACTCTTAATGAAGGTGACCCTATAGTGAATATTGCTAAACTTGATGGTTACCGGGTGAGATATGAAAACCTGAAGATGGAAGAAGATGAAAGGATTACTGCATTCATGGAAAGCATAAATGAGATTGTTATGAGAATTCAATGTTGTGGTGGAACTCTGAGCAAAGATGAAACTGTTTCTAAAGTTCTGAGAGCCCTACCACCAACTTACAAAATGAAGGCTACTACTATTAATGAGTTAAGAAAAATGGCTAATACATCTATCAATAGAGATACTCTGGTTGGGAAACTATCTTCTTTTGAGCTTGAGAAATTTGGACCTTCTGGAGCTATAAAACCTGAACCTTCTTTTCATGCATCTACATCTGCAACCAGTAAGTAAGACTAGAAAGCTTTATATTCAAAGGAATTAGAAAATATGAAGATAGAATATGATGAATTTGAGCAACCTGAAGCACTATTTTCTAGAAGAGTACCGAAAGGATTGGTAGGAAGTAAGTATGAAGGAAAATCACCTTTAAAATGTTTTTCATGTAATAAGATTGGTCATTTTATATCTAGATGTCCTGAAAGGAATTCAAGATTTGAAGAAAGAGTTAAAAGATCATTTAAGCCTAACCGTAGATATCAAAACAAGTATAAATACAAGAAAAATAGAGACAAATCATTCTACATAGAGGATGAGGAAGGCACTACTAATTCAGATGATGAACCGACATATGACTCTACTGGTGGATCCGGCAATGGGAAGGAATGGGTGTTCCTGGCTATCAAGGAAGATGATCTGGCACTAGAAGAGAATGTACCTAAAGAGAAGGCACTTGCTGCTAAAATTGAAGGCAAGGATGAATGGGTAATTGATAGTGGTAATTGAAGACAAGGATGACTGAAGATAAGAGGACATTTCTATCTTTGCAAGAATTTGATGGTGGACTAGTTAGATTCAGAGATGACAAGGCATGTATGATCAAAGGAAAAGGAACTATATCATTGGATGGTAAGAAAAATATAGACAATGTTTATTATGTTGAAGGTTTGAATCATAATCTTTTGAGTGTAGGACAATTGGTAGATAAAGGATTTCAATTATAATTTAAGGATGGAAAATGAAAAATCATTAACAAATCTAGCTTGGAGATTGCAACCGGTACACAGACAAAAGGTAATATATTTCATTTGAACTCCTGTGAGAAGACATGTTTGATTACACAGATTGATGAGAGTTGGCTATGCATAAAAGGTTGTGTCATGTGAATTTTGATTGCATTGTGAAGATCAGTTCAACTAAGGCATTTAGGGATATACCTAAGATTATGAAGCCCTATAATCCAGTATGTAAAGAATGTCAAATGGGTAAATAGGTTAGAACCTCTTTTAAGAGTGTACAAGATAAATCAAATTATGTTCTTTTATGAATCCCTGCTAGAGTTAAAAGTTTTCATGGTGATAGATATTTCATGCTAATCATTGATGATTATTCTAGAATGATGTGGGTTACTCTTTTCAGAGAAAAATCTGAAGCACTTGGAAAATTTAAAATCTTTAAGGCTAAAGTGGAAACTGGGACATTATTGAAGATTAAATGGTTGAGATCAGATCATGATGGATAATTCACATCTGATGAGTTTAATAACTTTTCTGATAAGCATGGTATAAGAAGACAATTTTTTGCTCCCTAGACACCTCAGCAAAATGGAGTTGTGGAAAAGAAAAATAGAACTATCTTGGATGTTGCTAGAACAATGGTGATGGAAGCTAATATACCTCATATCTACTAGAGAGAAGTAGTGAGTACAATAGTTTATACATTCAATATAGTATATACCAAAGGAGAAACTGGTAAGACACCTTATGAATTATGGTTTGGCAATACACCTACAGTTAAGTATTTTAGAATTTTTTGTTGTAAGTGTTATATCAAGAGAGATGATACTATTTGGAAATTTGATCCTAGATGTGATGAAGGAATATTTCTTGGTTATTCCAATGAAAGCAAAGCATATAGATGTTATAACAAGAGATTGAAGAGAGTGTGGAGAGTGCTAATGTCAAAGTAGATGAGATGAACATAAATCAAATCAAAGTTTATGAGAAGGAAATGACAGTGGAAATGATTATATCTAAACCGATAGCACCTTTATCGGAACAAAGAGTTGAACTAGTTACTCCAGCAACATCAGAGAATTCTACACTAACTGAAGAACAAGGAAGAGGAATAGAGAGTCAGAAGACTCCTAGGTATGTGAGATTGAATCATTTTGAAGATCAAATCATTGGGAACAAGAGAAATGGAGTGATGACAAGAAGAAGACTAGGAACTAATGAGGTATGTTTAATTTCACAAGTTGAACCGGTATTAGTAATTGAAGCATGTAAAGATGAACATTGGTTGAAAGCTATGGAAGAAGAATTAGATCATATTGACAAAAATAACACATGGACTTTGGTTCCCTGGCCTAAAAATAAAAAAGTTATTGGAACTAAATGTGTTTTTAGAAATAAATTGAATGGGGATGGTCAAGTTATAAGGAATAAGGCTAGATTGGTTTGTAAAGGATATTCTCAGAAAGAAGGAATTGATTATGCAGAGACTTTTACACCTGTAGCTAGGATTAAAGCTATAATATTATTTCTTGCCTATGCTTCTTATAAAATCTATGAGCTGTTGGCATTTTGATGATGTTTTGATTGTCATTGATAGACATGCACTTTCTTGATGTATGAGTTACACTCAACCGATAATTGCTCCAACTAGTGTCGTATATTATTGAATGTATAGTCTTTAGACTATTGGTATTTTGCAGAAGATGTTTGTCAGTCACTATTTGACTGAAGAGCTCAAGCAGTATGAAAACCCCAAGCGGCTCGAGGATCTTAAGCGGTAGTTAACTTTTGATAGGAATACTTTGATCCACCAGCCTTCATTTTTGACAACTGGTAATCGGTATATTGTATTAACCGATATTACTCCGTGATGAGTTACCAAATGATATTTCTATAATGTGTCATGAGTTATCATCCATCAGCACTTTGGTGGTGCTTTTGTGTCATGTTACCAAATGTGTCTAGATGAACTAAACCTAGGATCTTGTAGTCTAATCCTACTGGACCGACATGAAATCAGTTTCCTTTATAAGGACATCATGTCTAGGGTTTGCATGGTATGAGAGATGTCTGATAGAAAAGGTTATGTGTGATTATTGAAGAAAATATTAGGTCTATGTGAAGAGATAGAGTGTGGAGATATTGAAGACTAAATGTAATGTTGAAATTCATTAACAATATGCTATCAAGGATCTAATTAAGCATACTATGTTAGTGTCTAGATCATTTACTTGTTGATTACTAATATCTTTGACAAGTCTGAAACCCTTAACTGAGTAGGCCCCACAAAGCCTTTGTAAATCCTCTAACAAGGTGGTTCACAACTGTGGATCTGAAATCCTTTAACAAGGTAGTCTTTAACAGGACTTATCTCTTAACAAAGATCTAGATTCTTAACACGATTTGTTCTGGTGAAGAACATTGTATGACCTTAATCGGTCTAACCTTAACCAATCTAGTTTCTATTTTACAAATAGTTACTTGTGAGTTTTTGTTCACCATGGTTTTTCCCATTTGGGTTTCCACGTCAAATATCTTATGTTATGGTGATTGTTCTTTTGTGGGTGAATTCTTTGTTTTCTATTTGGTTTGCATTTATCTTAACCATTTTATTAGTGAATCTTCTACACTGGTTATCTGCTAAATTGTTTAAAAGTTTGTTTATAGTATTTTTGGTATATTAATTCACCCCCCCTCTTAGTATTCAATAATTGGTATCAGAGCCAACCTTTCTATAAGTCTAACCACTTGGAAGGAGATATGGGGGAATACAGTGTGAGGGAACTTACTCGTCATCTCACTCAGACTGAGAGAGCCTATGATGAACTCAAAGTCAAGTATAAAGCCTCTTTGGCCAAAAGAAGAGAGCATGCTGAGAAAGTGATGGAACTTACTGAAAATAGCTCTTCTGATGAAGCTGACATGGATTCCCTAGTTGAAATTGTTGAAAAACTAAATGAATCTAAAGCCAATCTGAGAAAGGAGTTGGAAGGACTGACTATCAGAATGTGTCAAGAGCTTGAGAAGAGAAGGAAAGCTGAAGATCTAGTAAAAGACAAAGATCATGAGATCTCCAAGCTAAAGTAAGAAATCGGTGCCCTTACCACTCATCTCCAAGAGAGTAAAGTGAAAAAAGAAGAAATGCAAGGTGAACTAAACATGGTTATTTTTGAGAATGCAACCTTGATGGAATCCAATGCTTCTATTTCCAAGGAACTTACTGAGTCAAAGGAGATACTTGCTAAATTCAATAAGAGTACTTCTAAGCTAGAGAAAACACTAGAATCGACAAAGCCAATAAAGAATTCCACTAGACTTGGTTTCTCTGGGTATGATGAAGGTGAGACCTCTGGAACAAAAGTTGAAGCATCAAAGAAGCAACTGACATCCAAGGACAAATGTAAGCAAAAATTTAAACCTATTTTCTATAATTGTCTCAAAGAAGGACATACTACTAATGTGTGTAGAAGCAAGGCCTACAACAATTTTCCTTACTTTCAAAACAATATGCCTAGATCCAATAGATTCAATGGAAACTGTTATGAATTCAACAAGTTTGGGCATAAAGCATTTGAATGCAGGTCAGTTTTTCACAACACTAGGAGATATCCTTCAAGGACTCAAGGAGTTATCCCAAAACCTTTTGTGAACCGGAATCCCAACTAGTACAATACCTATGACCATCGGTCAGGTGGTTATCAAGCAGCTACTAGCTGGAGAACAACTTGTTTGATCTATCGTGGTAGTAGTCACACTGCTACAACATGTGGAAGGAAGAATGGAAGTATGAATAATGCACCATGGAGAACACCTATAATGGTATGATATTATTGTAACAAATCGGGACACACTGCTAGAACTTGCAGATTGAGAAAGAACCTATCAGATGATATACCAATCACTCCACAAGGGAAGATTGATGTTAAAACCATTCAAACAAAAATGAATAAAACTTAGAAAAAGAAACCAGAAGAAGTGTCACAGGATAAACCAGTTTTTGCACCTAGTGTAGAAATCTCTGAACCGACAAACTGAGCTTCAGAAAAGCTTAGGGGGAAGATATCGGCAAAATATTTTGAGCCCCCAATTTATATCAGTAAAGACCTTAACCGGTATATGTTACCTATCAGTCGACAAAAGACTTGAAGTGGTAAAATGCAAAATTAGGGTTTGTGCCCTAATGGTGATGCATTTATTATGGTAGGTGAAAGTTTGTTTAAAAGGGATTTTTGTCATCATTATCACTTATTAGTTTTCGAGAGAAAAGTTTTCAAGAGCAGGGCTATAAAGAGAGATTCATCTATTGATTCAAAGTGAATTAAAAAATATTGCAGAGGAATCCAAAGATATTTTTCAATCTATCAATGAAGAACACTAAGTGGTAATCTTACAACCGAAGTGGTGTATTGTGGGCAACATTGCCAAACCCTAAATTTTAGATTGTGAAGGTATTTCTCAAAATTATCTCTTATCATGGCTTCTGCATCGCACTCTATTTCTAGTACACTTGTAGATTCAGCTGAATTTCTTTCAAAGAAATTGAAATACAATGCCCTATCCCAAATACCTGCCAAAGTTATTGTTGAGGGAGATATTTCAAGGTATATTGACTATAAATTGGAGGACCTAGGATCCCTAGTGATTCATTCTCAGCTAAGTTTATTGTGTGGGGATGTCAAAAAGATCAAACCTGAGTATAATGTCCTTGAGAAGATGAAACTGCATAATGTGGTGTACTTTCTGGAAGAGTTCACAGAAGAACATATCCGCATCATCCTCAGTAGAGTACACGGTGATAAGATGTATCTCAAGTAGACGCATGACATCACACCAGAAGCAATTCATGTCGTCACTAGTTTTTGCAATATTGGAGAGGTACCAGCTCTACTGAAGGTCACCAAGATGGAAATGACTAAGATCACTAGTTCTATGAGTGGCCAATGGGCGATGACTGTCAACACCATCAAAGATGATCTGGTGAAATATGCTTGCAGGGTGATTGGTTACTTGATATTCTATACCAGCAGAATGAATTATGTCCCTACTGCTGTAGTGAATGTTTCTTATAGAATGATTAAGGAAGACACTACATTTGACCTATGTACCTATCTATAGAAGCAATTGATGTTAAATCTGAAGTCTATCAAACAGGACAATTCTCTAAGATTCAGGTTTGGACAACTTTTGGTCGGTTTATTCTTCTACTTTCAAGGTTATTTCCTTGGAGTAGGTGATGTGCAATGGTCTATTGACCTACTAGTTTCCAAGCAAATCAAAGAAAGTCTACAAGTAGTAGGAACTAGATATCCTGAGGTTCTAAACAAGTATTTTAATGAATTCGAGTGGAAAATGAACCTGAGATTGAGGATATCTGATGATATTGTGAAGGAATATAAAGATGGCATCTACTTCACAATGAAGGTAGATGACTGTATAATGGAAGCGATAGAACCGAGAAAGGAAGCAGTTGAACCTATGGGTTATGAAGTGGTGAATGACCTATTGATTGGGTATGCCTCTACCCTACTTGCCTTACCATTGGATGCTAATAAAAATAGAACTGGTACCTGCTTGGAGAGGGTCACACAAGTTGAAGACCCAAAATAAAAAACGGAAAAGCGGTATCTGCACCAGTTACCTCTGCCAGTCTAAAAGTGACCAAGCAGTCACTAGCCAAGAAGAAACCTGAGGCTATTCCAGCTAAAGTCTTTAAGAGGAAGCTAAAAACCAAAACCTACTCAACAGAATCAGAGGACATTAAAGAAAAGATCCAAACAAAGAAGACAAGGCAATCAAGAAAGAAGACAAAGTCTACTAGTAATGTAGCTGCAACTTGAGCATTGGTAAATATAGATATTTCCTCTTATAAACCAATGACACATTGTCAAAGGACAATTAAGAATATTAGGAGAAAAGTGCTTGATGATTTTAATGATAATTAGAAAGAAGAAGTAGAACAGGAAATCATCAAATATTTATGTGTTAATGATCGATCGCCATCTGAGATTAGATCAGCTACAATAGATTCTTTGTATAATTCTTTAGATAACAAATGGTGCATTGCCATTGAGAAAGATTAGGAGATCGGGGAGAAAATTTTTGCACAATACTTTCCTGATGGTTCTAATTCAGAACTATTTGAGATAATGGATAAGAACAAAGGCATCTTCTTCATGAGAAGGAGAAGACTTAGTCTACTAGAAGGTAAAGCTTCTGAAGTAGAAAAGGATACTCACATACATATGAAAGCTATTGTCAGAATACACCAAGTATCTGAAGCCAATAATAAGGCTGAACAAGAACCTGACCTATCATCAGGAAAACCAGATGAAGTATTTGACAGTGAAGGTGAAAGAGAGACATATCAAATTGATCCTATTGATATGTATTCTTTAGATATTGAGGATGTCACTTCGGACAAAGAGAAAGAGAAATAGGACAAGAAAAAAGCTGAAAAAGAGAAACAGGACAAAGAGCAAGAAGAAAAAGAAAGACAGGAAGAAAACAAGAGAAAAGAGGAAGAGAAAAAGAAAGAGGAAGATATGAAGAAAGAAGAGGAGAAGAGGAAAGAAGAGGAGAAGAATAAATAAGAAAACAAGAGGAAGGAAGAAGAAAGGAAGAAGGAGGAAAAGAAGAAAAAGTAGGAAGAGGACAAGAAGAAAGAAGAAATGGAGAAGAAGAAGAGGAGAAAAAGAAGAAAGAAGAGGATAAGAAAAATGTAGAAGAGGAGAAGGAAGCAGAGAAGAACAAACAAGTGGAGACTCCTAAGACAACCGGTGATCAAACCAAATAGGTTGATACCACTAGTCCTATTTGTTAGGGTTTCAAGTAGATCCGAAGCAAATATGAACTAACAATTATATGCAAATTTAAATACAAAAGATAAAGAAATAAAACAGGACACATATAACACAGAGATTTAACGTGGTTCACCCAGAATGGGTTATGTCCACCATACACAGCCCAATCTTTCTTATTATCTAGCAAAAATAGTACATCAACCTTGCAATGCCTTAAGCATCCCAACCGCTTATAACATGCATTTTTAGGGCAACAAATAATGTCAGCCTTTTTTAGGGTTTTATTACAATGTCAGTTTTCATCAACAATCTCCCACTTGGAGACTGATACATGCTGAGTGTATAGTAATTTGCTGATCAGTCACAACATTTCAACAATCTCCCACTTGGAGATTGATCAGGATCCACACCGAACAATCTCCCACTTGGAGACTGATACTACACGACACCACTGTACATGCAACATCCGCTAGATAAAACACTAGGACTTGACTAGTATAAATTCCACAATTATCAATCAAGAAGACCAACAGAAACTGATGAAGAAATCAGCTTCTCCTATGGAACTGCCTTTGTGAACATATCAGTAGGATTCTCACTTGTGTGAATCTTCTCAAGCCGTAACTGACCCTCCTCCAAAATAGTCCGAATGAAGTGGTACCTGAGTTGAATGTGCTTTGTCCTTGAATGAAAAGCAGAGTTCTTCGCAAGATGAATGGCACTCTGGCTATCAGTATACAATGGGCTATCCTCTTGTGTCTGACCCAATTCCTTCATAAAACATTGCAACCAAATCATCTCTTTGCTGGCTTCTATAGCAGCAAAATACTCAGCTTCAGTGGTTGAAAGTGCAACAACCTTTTGCAGCCTAGAAATCCAACTGACTGCAGTTCCCCCTATAGTAAAAACATACCCTGTAGTACTCCTCCGTGAATCAATATCACCCGCCAGATCAGAGTCAACAAATCCACTTAGAGAAGAATTAGATCCTTTGAAACATAATGCCTTTGTAGTAGTTCCTTTCAAATACCGAAGAATCCATTTCATAGCATTCCAATGTTTCATACCCGGATTACTCATAAACCTGCTCACAACTCCCACTGCATGTGCAATATCTGGCCTTGTGCATACCATTGCATACATCAGACTGCCAACAACTGATGAATACAGGATGTTAGACATTTTATTAACCTCTTCCTATGCCTTTGGGCACATCTCCTTAGTCAATTTGAAATGACTAGCCAAAGGTGTACTAACTGCTTTTGCATCCTACATGTTAAATCTTTTCAACACCTTCTTTATATACTCACTTTGGGACAAATTCAAGGTTCTATTTTTCCTATCTCGTGTAATCCTCATATCAAGAATTTGCTTAGCTGCACCCAAATCCTTCATAGCAAATGACCTGGCTAATTTCTGTTTAATATCATTTATATGTTGCATGTTAGACCCACCAACAAGCATGTCATCAACATAAAGCAATAGGATAATATAACTGCCATTATCAAATCTCTTAAAATATACACAATGATCAAAATGACATATATGATAACCGTGTTCAGCCATGAAACTATCAAATTTTAAATACCATTGTCGGGGTGCTTGCTTTAGGCCATACAAACTTTTCTTCAACCTGCACACCAAGTTCTCCTTACCTTTGACCTCATATCCCTGTGGTTGCAACATGTAAATTTCCTCCTCCAAATCTCCATGGAGAAAAGCTATTTTTACATCTAATTGTTCAAGATGTAAATCATCTGCAGCCACAAGACTAAGTACAGTTCTAATTGAAGTCATTTTTACAACTGGAGAAAATATTTCATCATAATCTATACCCTTTTTCTGTGCAAAACCTTTTACCACAAGTCTGGCCTTATATCTTTTCTGACCTCCTTCCTCCTCCTTCAGCCGATAAACCCATTTGTTAGGCAAGGCTCTTTTTTTTGCAGGTAAAGGGACTAAGTCCCAAGTCTTATTTTTCATCAAGGAGTCCATCTCCTCTTTCATGCCTAGTTGCCACTGTTGTTTGGCATCCACCTGCATTGCTTCTTCATATTCTTCTGGTTCACCAGAATCTGTTAATAAAATAGAATACAAAGAAGGAGAAAATCTTTTAGGGGGTCTACTTGTCCTCGTAGAAAGTCTAACACTTGCAGGAGTTTGTGGGACAATCTGTTGTTGCTGAGCATCAGGTACCTGTGGCATTTCATTTTCAGGAATCTCATCCAACACCACATATTCTTGTTTGTCCTGTTCATGCTTCTTTTCCTGCATCTGTTCTTTATACATAACCTTCTCATTGAATATAACATCTCTACTTCTAATTATTTTCTTATTTTCAAAATCTCATAACTGATAGCCATATTCATCTATCCCATTTCCAATGAAGGTACATTTTTGAGATTTAGCATCAAGCTTGGTTCTGTTTTCTTTATCAACATGGACAAAAGCTTCGCAACCAAAAGTTTTTAGAAAATAATAATTTACCTTTTTACCAGTCCATGCCTCCTCTGGAATACCACCATCCAAAGGGGTTGAAGGTCCTCTATTTATCAAATAGACAGCAGTATGTACAACATCTACCCAAAAATGTAAGGGCAATCCAGCATGCGATCTCATGCTCCTCGCATGTTCCATGATGGTCCTATTCATTCTCTCTGACACACCATTTTCCTGTGGAGTTCCTGGAACTATCTTCTGCTTTCGAATCCCATTTAAGGAACAACAATCTTCAAATGCTTTGCTGCAATACTCACCTCCATTATCCGATCTGAGACACTTCAATTTTTTTCCTGTCTCATTCTCAACCAGAGCTTTCCATTTCTTAAAAGTTTCAAAAATATTCGATTTTTGTTTTAGGAAATATACCCATGTTTTTCTAGTTGAGTCATCAATAAAAATGACATAATAACAAGAGCCACCAAGAGATGATACCTGAGCCAGTCCCCATACATCTGAATGTACAAGCTCTAACTTCTCACTCTTCTTCTCTTTCCCAACCTTGAGAAATCTGACTCTTTTCTGTTTACCATAAACACAGTTTTCACAGAACTCTAAATCAATCTTCTTTAGTCCTGGCAATAGATTTTTGGAGTGAAGGATTTTCATCCCTTTCTCACTCATGTGCCCAAGCCTATGATGCCACATTATCGAATCTGTTCTTGCAACATTTATTGTCGTTGTCCCTGCAGTAACTTTATCTGTAGCAGCTAAGGTAGAGTAAGTGTTACCAGTACATAGATATAATGTGCCTACCTTCGCACCTTTAGCTACTACTAATGATCCTTTAGTGACCTTCCACATACTGTCTGAGAAGGTAACTATGCAACCTTCACTACCTAGTTGCCCTGCAGAAATTAAATTTCTTCTTAAATTAGGAACATGTCTTACCTCCTGCAAAAACCAGTCATTACCATTCTGCAACTTGATCTTTATCTTTCCTTTTCCAACAATTTGACAGGGCTCATCATCACCCAAATATACCTATCCAAAATCACCTTGAACATAATCTAGAAAATATTTTCTATGGGGTGTAGCATGAAATGAAGCCCCAGAATCTATTACCCAAAAATAATTAACATTATCCAAACATAAGATTAAAGCATCTTGTAAAGTATTACTTGCAATATTAGCTTCCTTACTGTCATTTTCATTTTTGTCTCCTTCTTTGTTTTTCCAAGACCAACAGTCTTTCTTTGGATGACCAGGCTTTCCGCAATACCAGCAATCTTTCTTTCCTCTAGATTGAGAGCGTCCTTTCTTTGACTTCCCTCATGACTTCTCATTCCCAGGGCCTTTTCCTCTTTCCTTTGATCTTCCTCTGTTCTCCACATTCAAAACACTACCCGATGATGTTGGAGTCTCACCTGTGCTTTTTCTTCGCATTTCCTCGCTTAGGATAACACCAACAATATCATCAAATACCAAAGTATTTTTACCAGAGACAGAGTTGCTTATAGTCATAACCAAGCTATTCCAGCTTTCTGGCAAAGAACATAAAATCAAGAGAGCCCTAACCTTTTCTGCAAAGGTAATTTTTACCGAAGACAATTGACTGGTAATTGTATTAAATTCATTTAAGTGCTCCGCTACAGATCCTCCCTCCCTTATTTTCAAATTAAACAAACGCTTCATAAGAAATACCTTATTCGAAGCCGAGGGTTTCTCATACAGCTTAGCCAATGTTGCCATCAAATCTACAATCATTTTTGCTTCTGTTATATTGAATGCTACAGATGACGCAAGGCACAATCGAATGGATCCCAGTGCCTTCCTATCTAAAATGTCCCACTCCTCATTTGATATTGTGGTCAGTTTCTTTGCCTTTCCTTCCAATGGCCGCCACAAATCCTTTTGATATAGGTAATCCTCCATCTGTATTTTCCATAACTGATAATTCTGGCTGTTAAACTTTTCGACCTTGAATTTGGAATCCTCCATTGCTCCCACTCAAATCTGAAAGTCCTACCAATTTACAGAAAACCTTGCTCTGATACCAATTGTTAGGGTTTCAAGCAGATCCGAAGCAAATATGAATTAACAATTATATGCAGATTTAAATACAAAAGATAAAGAAATAAAATAGGACACAGATAACAGAGAGATTTAACATGGTTCACCCAGAATGGGTTACGTCCACCATACACAGCCGTCCAATCTTTCTTATTATCTAGCAAAAATAGTACATCAACCTTACAATGCCTTAAGCATCCCAGCCGCTTATAACATGCGTTTTTAGGGCAACAAACAAAGTCGGCCTTTTTTAGGGTTTTATTACAATGTCGGTTTTCATCAACAAAAATGGCAAAAAAAAATTTCTCGGGGCCTGCCGCCCCTGAACCCCCACTTTCTCGGGGGTTGCCGCCCCTGAACCCCTGCCCGGGGCCCGACCCGGCCTCGGACCCCAGCGAGGATACATGCTGAGTGTATAGTACTTTGCTGATCAGTCGCCACATTTCAACACTATTGATCTTCAATCAATAGATGAGTTTGAGCTACTTCAAAGCATCAAACTTGCACAAGAGAGACTGGAAGCATTGCAGAGGAAGAAAGAACAGGATGTCATACAAACTGCATTGACACCCTTACTAGTCTAATTCATGGTATCAACCTCCCTAGTACCGATTCCTCTCTATCCAAGCTTAAACTTCTGTGTACCATAGTGGAGGACTAGGTACAATGCTTGGAAGATGTTGCTAAAGCCACTGCAAAGAAGAATCATGAAAAGGCACTCAACACTGCCTTAGTCAAGAAAATGAATGAGCTTTGGACATAACTACTAAAACACAGAAGGATATCAGTCTTTCTATGGATGAGGGAAAATTACTTTGAGTAAAATTTTCCAACCCCATCTATTTTGTGACGATGTGCTTAAACAGAAAGATAAACTCCAATCGGAGTTCCAGGCATACATCAACACCTTCAAGATGCCCTATGATCTCTTCACTACATATGGGAAAATGGTTCATCATTATCAACAACAGATAGCCAAGATGGACTCAGAGATCAATAACCAAACTAAATATTTGTAGGAGCTTCAACTGCTCCTATTGCCAAGACTGCAAATTCTTCAGTAATGTTTTCTCGAACTAGAAGCTATCCCGATAACTGAAGAGATGAGTACCATTGATGCAATGGAAGCATTGGTATTCCAGATGAATATTGAAAGTGAGGTTTCTACCTCATTACTTGAGTCATGGACATTGGCCATGAAAACTTTTATGTAGGACTTTAAATCTATTTTTGAGAAATTTCATTCCTTATTGTCATGAACATTTACTCTATTTTATTATATAAGGAAAAATGGGTTATTTTGCATTACATTGTCATTGTTGGCAAAGGGGGAGTAGTGTACATTAAATTTTTTGTGAATGTTACCATTTCATGTATACTTTCATTTTACCATTTTGGGAAGTAGTGTACATTATAATTTCTGCAAAAGGGATAGTGCATATGCTTACAAGGAGTAATTTTGATTATGGCATTTTTGCTGTAAAAACACTTAGATGCCAAAATTTTCCTCTGTTGCCATCAATGCCAAAGGGGGATATTGTTGGCATTTTGATGATGTTTTGATTTTCATTGATGGACACACACTTTCTTGATGTATGAGTTATGCTCAACTGGTAATTGCTCCAACTGGTATTGTATATTATTGAATTTATAGTGTTTACACTATCGATATTTTGCAAAAGATGTTTACCAGTCACTGTTTAACTGAAGAGCTCAAATGGTATGAAGACCCCAAGTGGTTCAAGGAGCTCAAGTGGTATGAAGGAACCAAGCAGTAGTTAAATTTTGATCGAAACACTTCGATCTACCAGTCTTCATTTTTTACAACATGTAATCGGTATATTGTATTAACTGGTATTACTCTGTAATGTGTGATGAGTTATCATCCACCGATACTTTGCTGGTGATTTTGTGTTGTGTTACCAAATGTGTCTAGATGCATTGAACCTAGGAACTTGTAGTCTAATCCTATTGGACTGACATAAAATTAGTTTCCTTTATAAGGACATCATGTCTAGGGCTTGCATGGTATGTGATATGTGTGATAGAAAAGGTTATGTGCGATTATTGAAGAGAAGATTAGGTCTATGTGAAGAGATAAAGTGTGGAGATATTGAAGACTAAAGTAATGCTGAAATGCATTAACAATGTGTTGTCAAGGATCTAATTAAGCATACTGTGCTATTGTCTAGATCATTTACTTGTTGATTACTAATATCTTGGACAAGTGTGAAACCCTTAACTGGGTAGGCCCATCAAAGCCTTTGTTAATCCTCTAACAAGGTGGTTCACAACTATGGATCTAAAATTCTTTAACAAGGTAGTCTTTAACAGGACTTATCTCTTAACAAAGATCTAGATTCCTAATAGGATCTGTTCTAGTGAAGAACATTATATGACCTTAACCGATCTGGTTTCTATTCTATAGATATTTACGTGTGAGTTTCTGCTCACCATGGTTTTTCCCATTTGGGTTTCCATGTCAAATATCTTGTGTTATGGTGATTGTTCTTTTGTGGGTGAATGCTTTGTTTTCTATTTGGTTTGCATTTATCTTAACTGGTTTATTAGTGAATGTTCTACACTAGTTATCTGCTAAACTGTTTAAAAGTTTTTTTACAGTATTTTTTGGTATACTAATTCACAGCCCCTCTTAGTATTCATCACAAGGTTTATCAAATGGATGTTAAATGTGCATTCTTGAATGAGGATTTTTATGAGGAATTTTATATTGAGCAACCTGATGTTTTTTCACTATCAGATGATATAGATATGGTTTGCAGGTTAAGGAAAGCTTTATATGGATTAAAACAAGCACCTAGAGCTTGGTATGAATGATTGGATAAATATCTTTTGAAGCTTGATTTTACTAAGGGAAGTGTTGAAAGTAATTTATATTATAAAATCATTGATAATGATATACTGATTATTGAAGTATTTGTTAATGACATTATTTTTGGAGGTGAAGATAAGTTATGCATATAATTTTCTAAGAACACGGAGAAAGAATTCGAGATGTCTATGATTGGTGAGATGAAATTTTTCTTAGGTTTGCAGATTGCTTAGACTGACAAAGGAATTTCTATCTATCAAACTAAATATACTAAGGAATTGTTGAAGAAATTTGGTATGGGAGATTCTAAAAAGGTAAGTACTCTTATGGTTACAAGTGAGAAATTGACAAGAAAACATGTTTCTACACCGGTAAATCCTACAAGATACAAATCTATGATTGGAGGTCTTCTCTATTTGACTCAAACTAGGCCTGACATTATGAATGTTGTTTGTATTATTTCAAGATTTTAGAGTGATCTTAGAGAAAATCATGAGATGGCAATGAAAAAGATTTTTAGATACTTGCAAGGTACATTAGAATATGGCTTATGGTACCCTAAGGATGATTACGTTACTTTATGTGCATATACAAATACTGATTGGGATGGAGATGTTGATGACTAAAAAAGTACTTCCGATGGAGCTTTCTTTCTTGGAAATAAGTTGGTTTTATGGATCAGCAAGAAATGGTCATGTACTTCTTTATCTACTACGGAAGCTAAGTATGTTGTTGTTGCTACTAATTTTACAAAAAATTTATGGATGAAGAAAATGTTGAAGGATATAAAGGTGGATTGTGATGCACCAGTTGTTATTCATTGTGATAATTCTATTGCTATTGATATATCAAAGAATCTAGTATTTCATTCTAAAACAAAGCACATATCTATCGATTATAACTTTTGAAGGAGAAGGTGGAAGCAAATGAAGTTAGACTAGTTTATGTGAACACTAAAGAACATATTGCAGATATTTTCACTAAATCTTTATCCAAGGAATCATTTGAGTACCTGAGAGGCAAATTGGGAATTTATACCCCTCTGGTAGAGACTTGATTGATGTGGTTTTGCATTAGTCCGACATGCACTATCTGAGATACCATTCATTTTGGCACTAATGTGCAATGCTACTTCTTAAGGGGAGTAGTCAGCTTTGTGATCTAGAGGCTTATGTTTTTGCTTTGATATTTCTGTCATATTTCTGGCATTGATGTCAAAGGGGGAGTGATATTGATGTGAAAAAGTAAATGTAAAAGGGGGAGAGATATGAAAAGGGAGAGGTATTGATATTCAGAGCTATATGTAGGTGATTGTTGGTTGTCTTCCACGGGGGGAGATTTGTTTGGCATTTCTTGGCACTTAGATGTTTTTCACATATAGTGTTGCAATCAATGCCAAAGGGGGAGATTGTTATCCATTTAGTAGAATTGATTATGTGTTGCATTGATGTTTTGTCATTAATGTCAATACTAGCTATTTGGATGCTTTACCGAAACCCTTCTAGTCCCAGTAAGTTAAGTGGTCTCTAGTTAACTTGGATTCGACATAATCTAGTAGGCTCCAATATAATCTGATGATGGAATTGGCTTGTTTGTAATACTTATACTCATATTTGGTTAGTTGGTTTTGTCTATTGATTGGATGCTATCCTACTTGCTTAGATGATTGGTTTCTGGTTCTGGCAAGGGTTTCACCGACATAACTTTTAATGGAGATCTTTGATGAATTGCATAAGTGGTGTGGTGTAGCTTCTGATGGAGTTTCAGGATGTTGTTGGTGATAATGTTTGAGACTTTGTAGTTGGAGATCATTGCTGAAGCATGTGGACCTATACTTGGTCCTGGTTGATCTAGGTTATGGACCAGCTTTAATGTAACGTATGGATAGGACCTATTGATGTATTTTTGGGATGTCTTATGTGTTGATATTATTTGTTTGGTCTAAGGCTGACATGGTTTGTAATTATGTAATCAATTTATTATCTGGTGGCCGCCCTGATTGTTTATGGTCGAGGATTTGTATATATAGATGTAAGATCTCACTATAGATCATCATAGTTAATGTGAGATTTCATGGTCAAGAAATATAATGTGCGAGTAATATAGTATCATTTAGGCAGAGGAGTTGGTTGATCATTGGAGATTGAATTGGGTTTATGTAAGAGGATTTAGTCCTTCAGTATTGAGCTTAACTAGAACTGTACTTAGGCATACGAGATGCTATCTTTTGCAGTTCAACACTTCTCCGAATTGTAGTATGGATTTATAAGTAGTTAGTGAGGCTTCTTTTGTGATGAGTAGTGTGCTCTAGGTTGTTGGCCTTCCTGAAAGTGTAGACCCCTTCATTGTAATTCACATACTTACTACAGAAGTATTATATGACTATGGGTACGCTTCCCACCATGGTTTTTCCCTTTACCGGGTTTTCCACGTACAAATCTTTGTGTTGTGTGGATGGATTTTATTTTGTAATTATTGTTTATGCTTAATTGGATTAACTGCTATTCTGGTATTATTGTTCTAGGTTCCAGTATTAAATTTTTAATTGGTTAATGTTCCTACAATCTTAGACAACTGATTCACCCCCCCTCTCAATTGTCTTTCGGTTATCTGAACTATCTAACAACCCTTGTGGCTATCGTACATACCTCGACCTTTGACACATATAATGTCTTAGGATGATTGAACCATTCCTTGTCTACAATGTGTACATTTTATGTAAAGGGACTACATTATCGCCCTGACCTCATGTCATGGTGTGTCACGTCCATTTTTACTCTTTCAAAATAAATCTCTCTAAGATAAAGTTCACCTTTGAAAGAAATATTTCATCATGGCTAATTATTCCCCATCTAATTTCTAATTTTTACTAACATTTCTTCTATCAATCAATCAATCTCACCCTATCTATTCTATTCTACTTTCTCTACCAATAATTTTATTCATTTGATATCAATCAATCTCATGTTCTCTATTCAACTATTTATTCTTTTCCTCATCACATTTCCTCTTTCATCTAACATCATTTCTCTTCTTTCGAGAGATCATTAATTTCTTTCATCCATCAACAATCTCTCAAGGGGTCATCCTACCTCTGTCCCTTGGTCTACTGGGACATGTTCTTTCAATTATTCTTTGACACAAATTCTCAAAATTGCATTGTATCAAAGAGGGTCAAATGTAGACACCCAAAATTGCACCATGCTTGTGTACACTAACATACTAACATTTCTATCCTAATAAATTAATTGATCAAGTGGCATTCTTCTAATTTAAATTTTCTATTTTCCTAATCATTTAAATCATTTCATCATTAATCATTCATTTCCTAACATTAATTAAATAATCTTTTTTATTTAATTAAATTCAATTTCATTTTTCTCATAACTGAATAATTTCTTTAAATTATTTAATTAGCTAATTATTTCATCATAATTAAATAAATTTCTATTTATTTAATAAAATCTTAATTATCTTCTTCCAAAAATCAAGAATGGAAAGAAATCAGTATTTGTTTTTATTTATTTAATTTAATTTCTAATTATCCTAATCCAAATTCAAAAATGACAATAAATCGAGAAAATGATTTAAAAATTAAAATAAATCATTATCCAATTTAAGTCAATTATTTTCTCATATTCTCCCAATTTTCAAAAATGGAAAGTATGTCATTGTCTACTTTATATGATTTTCAAAAATCATTATCATATCTTCCTAAAAATTGAAAATGGAAGTAGCTAGTCAAGTCCTAATTTTCTTGATTTATCTTCTTGGAAAATATCTCTTTAATCTGAATTTAAAATTTGAAAAAGGAGAAATACCCAGTGAAAAGCCGCTTTATGCCATCTTTTTTAATCCATATTGATTCTCCAATCTTGTCTTCAATCTTCTATAAATTTATGAATCTTTTGCATAATATGGACCATGAATCTTAGAATATCTTTGCAATTATGATATCAGACTTTCATCACAGGTGCACAATCTATTGAGAGCAACATCTGACTTGCATTTGAAGAGAAAGAAAGACAATAGAAGTGAGGTGAACAAATTGAGACTAGGTTTGCATAAAGGTTTTAGTTTCAATTCTTGTTTGCACTTTTACAATTAAGATTTCATGGTAGCTTAGATATAGATTTTGATTCCCCTTTTTTTTATGATAAGGTTCATGGCTCATACCAATATATTTATGAGGTTCAGATACAATTGAAAGGCCTAGTTTCATTCTTTCAACCTTTGAAATCTATGTGGTAGCCTACGGCTATAATTTTGAAAGAAATATTCTTGACAATGAAAAAATTGCCCTCTGCTCCTCCAATTAAAGCCACATGGAAAAGTTATTAAAGCAATGATTATAGAAATTCCTAATATAGAGGACCGAGAGGTGGCCCTTAAAGAGAAAATGAATTCTTCTAAGGACCTTCAACAATGGGATATTCCCAAAATCTGGAATAAAGATAATCAATGCTAGTATTTAGAAGTGTGGAAGAGGGACTTTGAAGAGGCAATGAGGTCATCATTGGACCAACTAGTATGGACTGACCCCACACAAAAGGACACATTATTTGATTATTAATAGAATTTTTGAGATTGATTCATCATATAAAAAATTTATTTCTTATCCAAGAAATGTGATGGACAAAAAAATGAAGGAGGCATTGAATAAATTGCAGGAACCAAAATCCTTCATCTAGCACACTATCGCACAAGTAGAGAGATAGAAACAAGAATATTGCATGCTTGAAGAAGAGAAACCACAAGAGGAGTATCTCACAATTTGTGTCACAATCAACACGTACCTCTTGCAGATAGTGCCACCTTCAACATCATATTTTGAACTTTGGACAAGGACATATGCTAGAGCATGAAGACACATCAACCCACTTCACTCAAGCATGTGGTCTCAATCCCAAGAAGTAGTTATCACAATTGCCTTCTTTCTCACCCTCTAAAAATATTTTGTATTGTACTTGTAAAAGATGCCTTTTGACATATTCCATTGAAATGAAAATCAATTTTGACATGTGTACTACTGACCTGAAAGCTTGTTTTTATCCCTTATGTTATAAAAGGGGAACTAGGGCTAATAGTAAGGGATTCTAGAATTTTTTTAGAAGTATATTGTATTAGGTGCAAACCCAAAATAATAAAGAAAGTTTATTTCTACAAATACTCTATGAATAGTTATATACAAATGTATTCAATTTTCAAGAATTCATGAAATAAATTAGTTTGGATTGTCTCCATCTTTTCGTATTGTTGTATGAATCTTTGTGTTAAGGATATATTGATTTGTCTTCTCTAATGGAGGATGTGTAGTCTTGATAATGGGTCTCTTTTAATGATAGAGTTAAATTCTATTTTAGGGTTACTGCAACATGTATGCAAATGAATGTGATTATAAGAATGGTCTGCACTTGTTTCAACAACATAACATGTAATGAATGAAGTGTTGGGTTAAGGACTATTATGCAAGAACACATTATGACTTATTATAGTTTATTTATAATTAGACTTTGTTCCTAATAGAATAAGCATTGTTCTTACCTTCTCAATCATTTCAAGGTCACTTAAAATCATAATATTTTTTATTTTTATGTTATTTTCCTATTGTAAGAGTAGTTTAGTGTAGAGTAACATCTCAATCTGCACCATAATTTTTCCAAACTGAGACGATTAATTGTAATCAAGAACAAATCATTTTACCTTGGTATATTTTCATTGAGATGCATCTACTAATCAATAGTACCAAGAGAGTATGTTGCATTTTGTGGGTACTACAAGTACACCCACCTAGGTTTTGTAGAGCTTAAAGAGTAGGAGGTCATTTGTTTGAGCTAAGGCCTTGTTCATTGGCCACTAACCTAGAGGTTTGTTAATTGAGTTTGGAAAATTTATAGGAATCCTTTAGATAATCAATTGAAACAACCAACAAACTCTTTTATCAGTCTCCTCTTTTCTAATCACACATCCAGTGCTATTGAACAAAAATTCATAATGTTTTGTACACATTTGACTAATGCTTAATGGACTATATCTTAATCCCTTAATATAATAAACATCATGAATTTTATGCTTACCATCAATAGAAATACTTCCAATACCTTGAATAGCTACTCCATCTTCTCTGAGGAATTTCACTCATCCACCATCATATTTCTTGAGATTAATAAACCTATCTTTATCACCAGACATATGATTTAAACATCCAAAATCAATGACCCATGTATTCGGTTCTATCTTAGCATATAATGTAGTCTTGACTATCTTCTCCTCTTCTGGTTTCTCCAAAGAATTCTCCTTTTCTTCAATTGCTAAGAATAAAGATTCTTCATTTGAATCATGATCAATATCATCTTCATATGTATGTTCCTCTATAAAACATAAGTCCTTCTTCTCTCTTTTGTTAAAGTTTTGCTTCCAGGTTTTATTTATCTTCTCATCATTATCTGTTCTATTATAATCCTCCCTATAAGTGTAGTCAGAAGCATAATGTCCAATTTTACCACACGAAAAATATTTCAAAGGTAATTACCATTTGAATATTTCAATGCCTCATTGCAATCTTCTCACAAAGTTTTCTTCTACTTCATCCAAATCTTCATTGCATTTCAGATCATCATGTCTTGAAATATTAAATGTTGTTTCTTTCTTTTCTATTTTCCCTTCTTCCATTTGTAAAATTTCAAAGGCTGTTAAGGTACCAATAATTTGATGAATAGTGTACTTTCTCAAGTCATTGCTTTCTTGAATGGAACACCTTGTTGCTTTTTTGGATTTTGGTAAGGTGAGAAAAATCTTTTGAACAACATCACATTCGTCTAAATGTACAACAACATCTCTAATACCATCAAAAAGATCAATCAATCTATGAATATAGTTATCAACACCTTCATCTTCAAGAATTCTCAGATATTCATACTTCTACTTCAGATTCATCAGCCTGGCTTGTCTTGTCTTTAGATCTCCTTTAAATGCTAAATATAGGTTGTTCCACATAACTTTATCTTCTTTTAACCCTTTTACTCTTCAAAACACTGAATCACTTATGAAACTAAAAATTATAGCTTCGGACTTCACATTAGTCTCCTTCAACTTTATCGCATCCTGAGTCTAAGGACCACACTAGTGGGGTGTATATCTAGCCTGAATGATTTCCTATATTCTATTCTGTAATGTCTCTAAATGTGATTACATCCTCTCCTTCCAGTGTGAAATGTTTGTACCATCAAAGATCGAAACCTTGTAATGCATGTCCTGTGCCATACTAGATCTACCTCAAGTAGTTAAGCTTACTCAAGAGGAAACTTTCTTTGATACCAATTGTTGATCACAAGGCAGGGGTGAATTAGTCTTAAACAAAAAATAATGCAACACATAAAAATTTAATCAACAACACAAATATAACACATCAACACCAAGACTTTATAGGTAAAAAACCACAGTGAGCACTTGCCCACAAAATATATCTACTATGTATGTCAAATTACAATGAATGATCTCAGTGATCTAGACTTGCAAACCAAGGCTAACTTCTCTTGGGGCAAGATGTAAAAAGAGGACTTGCAAACCTAAAGCTAACAACAATAACGCAAGATACAAAAATGATTTGAAAATAAGGATCTCTTGATCATGAAGTTGTCCTTGAACTCTACATCAAGAAACCAACATCAAATCACACAACTCTGATCTCAACTATCAATACTTTGCCTCGTACCTCAGCCACAGTCTCAAACAACTAACATATCATTCAATCATAACTCTTCTTCTCTACTCTTCACAAAAATTCTCTATCTTCACATCACATACTTCCTCTCTCTTCCATGCATTCTCATCCCATGTTTCTATACAACTTAATCATACACATCCTAGTTATATATAAGATAGATCATTAAAGCTTGAAACTATTAGACATATCTAATATCAGGTGTAAACTAAGATGGGGGTGAATCAGTTTACTATCAGAAATTAGAACTAATGCATATCAAAAACATTTAAACCAGAGCACAAAGAAACTAATAGGATGAAGGATAAAACATGAAAGCACAATACACGCAACACCAATATTTTTTATGTGGAAAACCCGGTAAAGGGAAAAACCATAGTGGAAAACCCTACCCACAATCTAAAATAATAATACTTTTGCAGCACTATGTGAAATAATTACAATGGGGATTGCACTTGTAATCAGACCAACTACCTAGAGCTCGCTACTCATCACAAAAGAGAAGTTTCACTAACTTAAAAAATTTTAGACTACAATCTGGAAAGAATGAACTATGAAATTAGCATCTCCTAATGCTTGATCTATCACTTGTTCGCACATAAACCTTCCTCTGATAATGCAGATATAACCATCAATCCCAAAAACCATTGATATCCCAATTACATGAATAAATCACCTATAAATATAGATCATCAACCTTATGATAAGGTTGGCTAAACCATAATAACAAAAAACACATTACATGGTATCACCAAACCAATATTATTATTTACATTACATAGAATAGACCTAATTCAAATATCCAAACAATTACATCCACCAGAAAATTCCGTTAAGACCAAAATCCAGCACGTTTCACCAACTGGTACAAACCCTCAATGAAGTAACACACAAAGTCTAACCAGATCCAAATAGGACCACCATAACAACACACTAACCAATGCAAAGTCACAAAACACTTAGAATATGATCAAGAAGTACATTCAACATGATAGAAACTGATTCCATAAGCCAAACCAAAATCGTCTAATCAAAACATCAAATATCACTTACAAGTAAAGCTAATCGGTACCAAGCAATACTAATTGAGAACATAAGTGATAGTTACCGGAGCACAAAAACATAAACCAATAGAATATGAAAAGCATATAACCATCCAAAATAAGCTTCCAAAATCACATCCAATGATCTAATCATATCGGATCATAATCAAAGCCAAAACCAAGATAAACACCGAGACAAACCGGGATAGGTCCAACCGAGATAGCAAAACCATATCCAACTAGGATACAATTTTGACATCAATGAAAACACTTAACCAAATCTAGCATATTTCCAACAATCTCCCCCTTTGGCATTGATGGCAACATTGAATGTGAAAAACATCCAAGTGCCAAGGAATGCCAACAATCTTCCTCAAAGATGTGACTGATTTTCACATGAATACCATCTCTCCCCTTTGACATCAATGGCAAAGGACAGATACCAAACCAAAAATACTAAACCAAACAGCTGAATACTCCCCTTGAGTAGTAGCATCATCTCATCAACCTAGATCAAAGAAAATATCTGATAAGCTTACCGGACCGATGCATTCTTGCATGTCTAAGTCTCTTCCAGAGGGTTGGTAACCCCCAACTGATCTCTGAGATATTCAAAAGTAGATTTAGACAATGGTTTTGTTAGAATATCTACAATCTACTCCTTAGTAGGAGCATAAACCATTCTGACTTCCTTTGCTTCAACCTTTTCCTTCAAGAATTTATACCATATAGAAATGTGTTTTGATTTGGAATGAAATACCAAATTTTTTGATATATCAATAGCAGCAATAATATCATAATGAATAACAATAGGCTCATCATAACTTATCCTTGTATCTTTCAAAATCTATTCCATCCATAAAATCTTAGTACAGTTGGTTGCAGTAGCTACATATTTTGCTTTAGCAGTAGATAATGAAGTACATGATTGTTTCTTACTAAGCCATGAAACCAACTTCTTTCTAAGAAATAATGCACCGTCGGTGGTTCTCTTCCTGTCATCCACATCTCATGCCCAATCGAAGTCTATATAGGCACATAATCTGAAATCATCATTCTTTGGATACCATAACCCAAGGTTTGTTGTACCTAAAAATATCTGAATATCCTCTTGACAACAATATCATGAATACCTCTATGATTTGACTGAAATCTAGAAGCAATAGAAACAACATTCATTATATCAAGTCTAGTCTGAGTTAAGTACATCAATCCACCAATCATTGATTTGTATCTACTTGGATTCACTTTAGGGGATTCATCATCCTTTGACAATTTGCAACCAGTTATCATAGGAGTACTGATAGGTTTTGAATTCTCAAATCCAAATTTCTTGATAAATTTCTTCACATACTTAGTTTGACAAGTGAAAATAACTTTATCAGTTTGACTAATTTGCAAACCTAAGAAAAATTTCGTTTCACCAATCATAGACATTTCAAATTCATTTTTCATATCATCAACAAATTTCATCCATAGGCTTTCTTCTCCACCAAAACTGATATCATCCACAAAGACTTCAATAATTAGTATGTCATCATGCTCAATTTTATAATATAGGTTACTGTCAGCATTACCTTTTCTAAAACTGAGCTTAGAAAGATATCTATCCAATCTAGCATACCATGCTCTAGGGGCCTGTTTTAGTCCATATAAATCTTTCTTCAATCTACAAACCATGTCCTTGTCTTCTAATAAAGAAAATCCATCAGGTTTCTCAATGTATACTTTCTCCTCAAGATCTCCATTTATAAATGTGCATTTGACATCCATCTAATATACTTTATAGTTCTTTTGTGTATCATAGGCAAGAAATAGTCTTACAGCTTTAATTCTTGGAACCGGAGCATAAGTCTCACCATAATCAATTCCTTCTTCCTATGAATAACCTTTGCAAACCAATCTAGCCTTGTTTCTTATAATTTTACCTTCCCCATTCAATTTGTTCCTGAAAACCCATTTATTTCCAATAATATTCTTACCTTTAGGTCTGGGAACTAATTCCCATGTCTTATTCTTTTATATGTGATCTAATTCTTCTTTCATTGCTTTCATCCAATTTTCATCTTAACTTGCTTCAATAAATGATTTCAGTTCAATTTGAGAAATCAAACATACTTCTTTAGTAGTTAGCCTTATTCTAGTCATCACACCTTTGCTTTTATCTCCAATAATCTAATCTTCAAAATGGTTTAGTTTCACATACCTGGGAGTCTTTGAATTTTCTTGATTTATTGAGTCTTTTTGTTGCTCAATAGTCATAGTTGAATTTTCTGATGTTATGGAAGTCATTGAATCAATTCTCCAAGAAACTTCTTGCATTATCGGTTTAGGTCTGATAAATTAATCTCCTGGTCCATAGTCATATGATCTAATCTAATTATTGCCTTTCTCATCCACCTTAACATTTATGCTCTCCATTATCCTATTCAATCTTTTGTTATAATATTTATATGATTTACTCTTAGTAGAATAACCCAAAAATATTCCTTCATCACTTCTAGGATTAAATTTTCCCAATGCATCATCTCTTCTAATGTAGCATTTAATTCCAAAACTTCTAAAATATCTAACAATAGGAGTATGACCAAACCATAATTCATAAGGAGCCCTACCAGTATCACCTTTTATGTGTACTTTGTTGAAAGTGTATACAATGATATTAACAGAAGTCTCTCCAATAGATATCAGACAATTTAGCTTTAGTCATCATAATCCTTGCCACACCCAATATGGTTCTATTTTTGCTTTCCACCTATCCATTTTTTTGTGGAATTGTAGGTGAAAAAAACTTGTCTTTTGATTCCATTCCTCTCACAAAAGTTGTTGAATTCATTGGATGTAAACTCACCGCCTTGATCTAATCTTAAGCATTTTATCTTCAATCTTGTCTCAGTCTCAACCATAGCTTTGAAAATTCTAAATTTCTCAAGAGCTTCTGATTTTTCTTTTAAAAATGCAACCCACATCATTATAGAGTAGTCATGAATAAGTAACATAAAATATCTATCGCCTTGAAAACTTTTAGTTCTTGCCGGTCCACACATATCAATATGAATAAGATAAATAATTTCATTAGATTTATCATGTATGCTTCTAAAAGAAGTTCTAACTTGCTTACCCATTTGACATTCTCTACATACCGGATTATGAGGTTTGACAATCTTGGCAAATCTCTGACAACCTATGTTGAACTAATCTTCACTATGCAAACAAAATTTACATGACACATCCTCTTATGCCACAACCAACTTTTATCAATCTGAGCAATCAAACAAGATTTCTCACCAAAGTTCAAATGAAAAATGTTTTCATTGGTCTACATTCCAAAAGCAATTTCCAATCCAAGTCTATTGATGATCTTGCATTTTCCATCCTTGAACTACAAATGAAATCATCAATCCACCATCTGACCTACACTTAAAATATTATGCTTCAAGCCTTCTATTGGCAGTGGGCCAGTGTCCCTCATAGGGATTCATGACATGGTTTAACAACCTCCTATGGATTCTATAAGTCTAGTAATTGTATCGAGCATTGACAGGTCGATCTTTTGGTGCAATGACAATCCTAGCTTGTAACAAGTGGTATCAAAGCTTGGTCATAGGTTTGAATCACGTAGGCTGCAACGAGTGACACTAGGAGGGGGATTTTTGGTAGTGGGCCAGCGTCCCTCGCGGGGATTCATGACATGGTTTAACAGCCTCTTGTGGATTCTACAATTCTAGTAGTTGTATCAGGAATTGATAGGTCAATCTTTTGGTGCAACAACAACCCTATCTTGTAACACTTTCATCATAATAAACATTATCAGTATTAGTCTTACCATCCAATGATATTGTTCCTTTTCCTTTGATCCTACATTCCTTTTCGTCACCAAATCTAACTAGTCCGCCATCAAATCCTTGTAGTGATATAAATTTTCTCTTCTCACTGATCATGTGATGTGAGCATCCACTATCTATAACCCAGTCGTCCTTTTCTTCAATTTTAGAAGCTAAAGCCTTATACTCCGTATGAGTTGCTTCAATGACGGGTTCTGAAGAATCATCCTTGATAGCAATAAACGCCCAATCTTTACCTGAGCTTCCATTGTTGGTTCCACTTACAGGTTCATCATCATCATCATCATCAGTAATACCAAAATCATCATCACTAGCATAAAAGCATGATTTATCCCTATTCCTTCTAAATCTAGGTTTGTTCTGATATTCTGGATTAGACTTATAACTCTTCACAAATCTTTCATGATTCCTAGCAGCTCTTTTAGGGCATCTAGAAGCAAAATGACCAATCTTATTGCATGAAAAATATTTAAAAGGCACTTTTCCTTCATACTTACTTACAATTGGTCCTTTAGGAATTATTCTAGGAATCAGGGCTTCCATCTCTTCAAGTTCTTTGTCTTCCCTTTCAATTTCTTCCAAATATTTAACATACAATTTCTTCCAATCTATCTTTTTCTCACCAGAGGTAGATGCTTTAAATGTAGTTTCAGTTTTAGTAGCACTGTGATCTCCAAGTTCCTCAAGTTCAAAAGCAGTCAATTTCCCAAGTAGTGTATCTAGTAACAAGGGTACTTGACATTGTCCAGAGTTCATTGATTCTAGTAGCCTTCATCTTATAAGTTAGAGGTAGAACTCTCAAAACCTTTGACACAATCTCATCCTCACTAACTGAGCCACCACAACATTTGAGTCCCATAACAATCTCATTGACTCTATCCATGAAAGAACTTATCTTCTCATCTTCTTCCATCTTCAAAGTTTCATATCTTACATAGAAACCTTCAAGTTTTGCAATCTTTACTGCTTGGTCGCCCTCATAAAGAGTTTCAATCTTTGTCCAGATCATCTTTGCATTCTCCAACTCCATGGCATTCAATAGATTTTTATTGGATAGGGTGCTTAACAATGCTTCTTTTTCTCTAAAATCATTTTCAGCTCTTTTTTGTTCATCAATAGGTGTCGGTGTTCTAGAATTAGGATCATGAGGTATATACCCTTTCTCCACTATCTCCCAAACTTCAACTCTAAGATATCTTAGATGAATCTTCACTCACTCATTCCATATTTTGGAGTTTGTACCATCAAATCTAGGACTCTCCTTCTGGTAGGGGTTGAATGTAGAACTAAATGTAGTTGCCATTGGATCTCCTCAAGTGGTTAAGCTTCTGTAGAGAGGACCAATGCTCTGATACCAATTGTCTGACAAATTCTGATACTATGAGTAAAATGAGAGGGGGGGGGGTGAACTAGTTTACTATCAGAAATGAGAACTAATGTATATCAAAAACCTTTAAACTAGAGCACAAAGAAACCAACACAATGGAGGATAAAATATGAAAGAATAGTACACACAACACCAATATTTTTTACATGGAAAACCCGATAAAGGGAAAAACCATGGTGGGAAACTCTACCCACAATTAGATAATACTTTTGCAGCAGTATGTGAAATAATTACAATGGGGATTGCACTTGCAATTAGGCCAACCACCTACAGCTCACTTCTCATCATAAAAGAGAAGTCTCACTGACTTACAAAACATCATACTACAATCCAAAAAGAATTAACTGTGAAAGTAGCATCTTCTAATACTTGATATAGTTTTGGTTAAGCATAGATGTCTGCCTTGCAATACCAAAAACCTTCTACCGAATCATATATCACTTGTTCACACATAAACATTCCTCTAATAATATAGACATAACCATCGATCCCAAAAACCATCGATATCCCAATAACATGAATAAGTCACCTATAAATACAAATCAATCAACCTTATGATAAGGTCGGCTAAACCCTAAACCCAAAAACCCATAATAAAAAAATTACATTACACAGTATCACCAAATCAATATTGTGATTTACAATACATAGCATGCACCTAATTCAAATATCCAAACAATTATATCTGTCAGGAATTCCGTTAAGACTAAAATCCAACATGTTTCACCAACTAGTAGAAACCCTCTGTGAAGTAACACAGAAAGTCTAACTGGATCCAAATAGGATGAGCATAATAGCATGCCAACCAATGCAAAGTCACAAAACACTCAGAATATGATCAAGAAGCACCTTCAACATGATAGAAACCAATTCCATAAGTCAAACCAAAATCGTCTAATCAAAACATCAAATATCACTTACTGGTAAAGCTAATTGGTACTAGGAAATACCAACCGGGAACATAAGTGATAGTTATCAGAGAATCAAAACAGGAACCAACAAAATATGGAAAGCATATAACCATCCAGAATAAGCATTCAAAACTGCATCCAAGGATCCAATCATACCAAATCAGAATCAAATCAAAAACTAAGATAAACACCAAGACAAACTGGGATAGGTCCAACTGGGATAACATAACCATATCCAACCAGGATACAATGTTGACATCAATGACAATACTTAACCAAATCCAACATATTGCCAATAGAAACAAGTTGGCCTGAACCAAAATATATCTTTCAAACCAAAAACACACATGATGATCCACTCTGGGAGAAAGAGAGGATCAAAAAACATCACCTAATGATCAATCTACTAATTTGCAATCACTAGAGCATAACTAACAACATACCAACATGAAATTCATCCATATAGTCAAAACATATCCTCCAATATAGATTAGACAACTCTGGATCTCCACACACTACGATGAGACCCAAAACATATCAAATAAACTTCCACAAATCATATCCAAACCCAAAGATAGGTAAACATTGAATATCACAACCTAATATGAAATATACCACAACTTTTGAAGAACAAAAAGATATTTCTTGACGACGAAACTAACTCATCCATGATACCAAAAACATAACCAAACAAGATAACAACACTAAACAACAATACGACACTTTCTGGACCTGAATACTTCCACAATAGTCAATAGGATAACTGCAACTCCAACACATCAAGATATATTTGCACCACAAACATTTTGAACCAACAACTATCTAGAACAAGAAGTTTGACATCAATGACAACCATAGAAACACATACTTCCAACATAACCTAGGTTCACTAACTGCAGCCCCCGTATATTGAATACACCTAGAATTATTTTTGTGAGTGGATAAAATAGATTGCATACACATTACATCTTCTTAGAATAATATTACATGTTGTAGCATCCTAAATCGTAGTCCCTTATAATTTTTTCCATATTTGGGCCTTCACCTTGGCATTTGTATCCCAAGGCTTGATGGGGACCTGATTCTACTCACACTATGCAATATTGCCACTATTTTCACCTCACACCTCATCTTGCCCTTAATATTTGGTCTTTGATCAGGTAGGACCAAGGCGTGGCACCTTGGTTCCCTTGGGACCAAAGCACCCAACACCTAAAGAACACAAGTGATCACTGAGAAGGGGTGAATCAGTGTTATTTTGAAATTTTAAATAAAAGTGTGCAAACACCAACGAGGATATAAATAAATTAATAAAATACACACACAAGAACATAACACATAACACAAGGATTTATGAAGAAAACCCAATGTGGGAAAACCTCAATGAGAAATGTTGCTAGAGTCTACTGCTCCAATCTAGCCTCACAATGGAAAACAGATTACAATATGATTTAGGGCATCAACCCAAGGAGCACCAACCCCTAATTTTATGAGCACCTACCCTTACTTTGAGCACCCACATAGAGAAATACAATGATACAATTGATTTTACAATACAATAAACTCCTTGTTACAAATGTGTTTTGTAACCCTTACAATCTGAATGAATTACACTTATTGATTTTTTGCCTCTTCGATATACACTCTCTTATTTCAACCTTCTTCCTCTAAATTTTCCTTGACCTCCGCTTGATTATCTTATTTCCTATGATGTTCTTTGCTTCCTATTTTTCTTCCTTTAGTTGAATGCCCTGTTTCCATTTCACACCCTCTCTCTGCTAAATGCTCTCACCTTTCTGTCCTTCAACAACTCCTATCATTTGAATGCGCTTCTCTATTTTTGATCGCCATCCACTTGTCTACTTCTTCCAACTAAATTACCTCATCTACCGCTATCAAATCTCATCAACCACCTCTTCATTCAGTCATCTCTATATGCAAAATATTTTCCCTCCAAAATAGAATTTGAATATTTTATTCACTTATTTGCATCTTGGATATCTTCACTATAGAAGATTTTATTCTTTATCCTAAAAGTGTTCTCAGATTGGTCGCCCATATTAAATGCATCTTCCCTATCTCTTGATCATTATCTATAGTTGGATTACTAATATTAGTGTAGTCACACAAATCTGTCTAGCTTAATTAAATAAATATTCGCTATTTATTTGATTAAAAATCCACTAGCCATCAGTTAATTAAATTAATATTTAATTAATTCATCCCCAAACATTCTTCTATTAATTAAATAAATTATTCAATTTATTTTAATTAATTCATTAAACCAAATTCAAATCAATTAAATAGATAAAATCTATTTATTTAATTAAATCCTTTTTTCCTCTTTTAAATAAATTAAATAAAACATTTATTTAAATCATTATCCCCACCCCACTTGCATTTTCCTACAAATGCAACTTGCACACATTTATTGAAATAAATGAATTTTTATTTTAATAAAATCCTATTTTCCCTCACCCACCAAATCCACTTGCAAAATCTAATCCTCTTCTAGATTCTTCTAACCCCTTCCTAATTATCCTAATCCATCCCCTAATTATTGTCACATTCCTAAGCAAAATGGAGTCACTTCTCAAAGACTCCAAAGTCTTTGAAAAGCATTTAATGCTTTGTGTGTTCAACAAATTAACCCCCAAAGTCTTCCAAGACCACTAATGGCTCTTACATGACCATTTATGGCTCTTACATAACCATTTATGGTTATTTCAAACTTGGCCCCCCATACATTTATTGTTTTGACCATATTCATCGATTTCACATTTGCACAAGAGTTTATCCATTGGATAAAAGCTTTATTCTTTGAATAAAGAGTTTATTCATTCAACCAACCTTGACTTTAACTTCCAAAGTCATATCAAGCATTTAATGCTTATTCCCTCCCCTCTCAACCTATCTCACATTGACACTTGTCATCCTGGGATTGGGTTGAAAGCCCTCACATGGATTTGAAATCATTCAATCCTGACCCTTGTTGAGATTACTCAATCTCAACCATCCATTGCTCCATTTTTCCTATAAATAGAGCCTAGTTCTTCATAATCTAGATCCTGAAAACTTGTATGCATTTAACCTATAGGCATTTTAGAGAGCATTTAGCATAGCAATCTAATATCTTGTCTTTTGGGTTAAAATAAATCATTTCAGCATCAATAGAATAGTATTAGCTTTTCATTTCATATTTGAAGCACAATACTATCATCTCAATCCTCCATAAGCATCCATAGTGCAAAAAGCTGCTGAGAGCTACACTATTTTGGAACTTGGAGAGGAGAGGAACAAGGGAGAAAGGAGCCAAGACCATGCTAAGAGGCATTTGGAGATGTCTCATTATCTTTGATTCTTTAGTTAGATATATTAGCATGTTTTTAGTGTCTCTCTTGGTATGTCTTTTTAGATTAGTTTTTGATTGACTAACACTAACGATCTTTTGGTTTTTGTGTGTTATTTATCATTGGCTAACCTTGTCCATTCAGGAGGGCATCAATTAGTAATTTTTATCTGCTCATACAATCTGATATCCTCTTTATAGTCATCTCGATCCATGCAATGATCTGCATCAACAACATCATTAATGCATCCTCCATCCTTTCTCAACCTGGTCGATTGGATTGATAACTACCTCATTTAAGCGCATCACAAACACTGACTTTTGCATATCAACTTTTCTTTAGACCACCTGGTAGCCACATGTCTTCATATTCAACATCCAAATTACCAGGTCAAACTTGGTCAATAGCCACGTGGACCTCTATGTCTATCGACATGCAAACATTTAAAATCACCTCAGATGGTCAGAACCCATAAGTAGAATTTTATCGCTAAGAGGTTTAGCAGTCATAATGACCTAAAACCTTTTTGGCTAATTCTCTAGTGGCTAAAATCTTTTGGTAGTCATCTCTATGAAATGGCGAAAATTCGTAAGCCTTTTGTGGTTTCACAATAAGTCGAGTCAATTGGAAGGTTTGACCTGCGACCCATTAAAAACACATAGCATTCATCTCCATTTTGCAAGCGGTTTACTATCTTTGGTGGTCACCATCAAGAAATGGCGAAAGCTTCCTTTAAACCCTCACCGCATCATCTTTTGGTCACTCTGTGGTCACATTTCACTTTTTGTGGTTTCTTGGGTAGTAAACACCTTTTAAACCATTTAGTCGTGAAATGGCAAATCCTTTGAATGCCTAAAGGAAGAGGGCTCACACACACCTAACTCATCCTTTTCGTTGTTTCGCAAGGGGCCGAGAGTCAACCAAAAGCTTGACCGAGAAACAACGAAAGATCTCCTTACACGAAAGTATCAACAAACCCCACAAGAACACATCACTACCAAGGTGGACCAAGTAGTCCAATGGGCGATCACCATCTAAAACATGTGAATACTTTCAGACACATGAGGGAAGTGGGCCCAACAGACATGAAAGAATTTCTCTATTTCGCACAAGAGTTAGGTCAACATAAAATGTTGACCATGAAATGGCGAAATCCATCCAGTAGTTAACCTTTTCACTAAATCGCAAGGAGCAAGGTCTACCACAAATGTTACTAGTGAAATGGCAAAAACTGGCAATCATAAGTATTTTTACATTTTTCAATTTGGAACATAAAAGTGATGGATCCAACACACTGTGAGGTCTATGAGGAGCATGAGCCCGAGCCATTTTCACTTCTGCATCACATAAAATGAATTATTTTGGGCATACTAATTCTTCTACAACTCGTAATTGCTTGACCTAGTTGACATCAATGACAACATTTTCCAACAATGCCATGGATCAAGACCTAATTTTGGGCACCTTAATGATCATGTGATTTGAGTGGGAATTCTTGCTTCGTGTCAACTCATGTTAGAAAATTAAGTTTTTTTCAATGAGCAAGTATAAAAGGAGGTCTACCCCTCTCATTTTGGCATTCACACACAAATTCGACATCAAGCAATCAGGCATTCAAGTTCAAGTGAGCAAACAATTAGTCTTTTTTCAAGCATTGGAGAAGAGATAAAGTCGAGATTCAAAAATTGGAGTTGACATTCAGGTTCTATGTTATTGAAGGCTTCATGAAACCCTAATTTTGTGTGGAGACAAACAAAACTTCACAAGGAGGTATATCATTTGTGTTTCAATCATTATTCAACATCTCCCTCAAAAGGATAACATTTCCATAATGAAAATTCAATTATATCACATTTCTATTTCAAGATTAATTACTAAATTGGGGTTGCAAACCCCTATTCCCAACCTATTTCCCTTCTCTAGTGTGTGCAGTAATAGGTACAGAGCCACAATCTTTAGGATAAGCTTTATTTATAGTGACAAATCAATCTCCCATTGGAGTGAAAAAAGCCCAGAGGACCAGAGCGACCACCATCCTGGTCCCGACAAATCAGGAGCTCCTTCTAAGAATAGATTCAAATAGATTTACATTTCTCAGATCCAGGTGCATGGCTTGGTCTGACAGTTGTAGCTTACTATTCATGCATACATCAATTCTAGCACATTTACCCTAATTTCAACATTTTTACAATTCAACTAAAAAGAGGGCAATTCAACTCAATCGAATAAATCTAATAGAATTATCAACCTTTTATCTTTGCTGATTTGTGGCTAGGTCCATTAGATTTACATCCTCTTTTAATGTAATGGTCCCCAAGTAAAAATTAGAGGTTTTCATCCTTCTTGTGTTGGAAGCCCTAATATTTTCACCCATTACACATGCTTGCTTCCTTTTCTCAATCTTGGTTCATCATTGTTAAACCTATCCATTAAAGGGTTTAGCTAAGGAGAACATGACCTTCACAAGTTAACAAATTCTCTAATACTCTTTGTAAACACTAGAATCTAGTAGTTATTTATGAATATATTGAGTATATCTAGAATTCTATTTGTGAGTTGATAGAACAAATTAAACCAACATTACATCATCCTCTCAAGAACACATCCATGTTTGATTCTTGTGCTCAACCTTGGTTCATCATTGTTAAATCTATCCATTGAAGGATTTAGCTAAAGAGAACATGACCTTCACAATTTTACAAAATCTCTATTGATGTTTATAAGAATTGTCTATTCCTTGTGAATTTCAAAGTGCATACATAGAGGTGAACACCAATCAAAAAATATTGCTCTACTATTTCAAATTTGTAGGTTATTAATTCACTCATGCGTATAGACTTAGGTTTACATACATGGCCCACATACAATTAACTAAAAGAGCAAATAGTAAATTATTCATACTTTTAATATCATATAATAAAGTATTATATTCTAACATCATGATGTATTAATTTCTAAGACTTTTTATTTAAGAGGTGTAAACACATTGATTTAAAGTTATGAACCAGTGAGGTCATAAATGGGGGACCTCATCCCTATTTTAACATTCAACAATAGAACCTTAGTGGGGTTTGAACCTTGATGACAAGAACAACAGTACTACATTGTAACCTTCACAACATGTCAAAACCACAATTAATTTCTTAGATTAAATATCTACATATTTAATTTTTTTTATTTTAATATTTATTAAAATATAAATTTTAATTGTTTGTATCAATCCTACCTTTATATCTAAATTAACTATTTATTAATTACTCAACTATTTATTTAGCATATTCTATTTCCCTCTCAAATAACCCATAATTCTTTTTTTATTTTTTTTAAAACATAACTTGAAAGATACTTGTACACTTTTCTTAAAACTTTCTATTAATTTAATTCCCTATCATTATTAACTATATAGTGTATATATATATATATATATATATATATATATTTCCTATTGTTCACATACTTTATATAAATGTTCATGAAAATAATGATTACTTAAAATGTAAAGTGAATAAGATTGTAAATCATTACTCATTCTGGACCTTTTCTTTTACAAGCGTGGAATATATTACGTTTATAAAGCTAGACATGAATATTAATATTAATAATATTAATTGAAAGTAAAAGACTGCATATAATGGTGAAGTTGACTGATTTGTTGTAAAGGCGATGCGTTATGCATTTTTATCTCGTCAAGGTTATTTATAGAATTGAATATTAATATTATTATGCAACCATAGGGAATAAAATGGAATGGAACCAAAAAAAATCATGCAAATTAAAAACTTTATAAATTATTCACCATTTATTCTAAATAAAAACGTTGTGCTTGATAATAGAAGCTTTAAAGTATGGGAATTATATTATTATATGTTTGTTAGAATTATGATGTAGGTGGACCATGATAAATGTTAGGAAGTAATTTATATAGGTATATAAAAGTTTTTAAAGTTTAAATGAGTGTTTTAGAATCAATAAAGTTTTAATTTATTATTATGGATCATTTTTGTAAATGTAGGATTGATCATGGATAATAGATTGTGTGAATGTAAAATTTTATATGGATGTATGAATTTGATTTTTGTAAATTTCTAAATGTTTGTCTTTAGTCTTTCATAAAATCTTGTATTTATTTCATCATAAAAACTTCATTGTGCAGTTGAGATTTTGCATGTGATGTGGAAAGCACCTTCGTTCTATTATTTTATGTATGAATATAGAATTAATGCAATTCCCAAATCTTTCACCCACAAGATTAATGGCAATGAATTAAATAAACAAAATTTCTATAATACAAGTGTGATATTAGCATACCACCTTACACACCTACATGTTGGTGTTTTCCAACTGATGATCTTAAAATATTCTAAAGGTTAGCCACTTCTCATTCTCAAGGAATTTAGGTTACCTGCTAATGAAAAAGGTCTAACCCTAAGGCTATTTTACCTTATACACTTTTGGTTCTGCAAGACCAAGGGGGGTAACCCATCTACAACACCATTTGATCCTATCACTTGAAATGTTATTTTTTAGCAGATATATCCTCTTTGATTTGACTAAGAATTCTTTTTATATTTCATGCTTTGGCTATGTTCTTAGATTGTTAACCTTTTAAACTAAGAGAATATTGAAAATCTAAGTAACTCTACAAATAGAAAGTAAATTTGTTGTTTTGATTTTAAACATTTAACTATGATCTTAAAGATCCATTTTAGACTAGTGCCTTAATCAAAGCAATAAATCCAAATCAAATCAAAACCTAATGCCCATGCTTTCTTAGCAAAAATTTAATCCAAAACCAATAGGCTAATGAAACTAATGCTTTACATTAATCTCCCCATTATAAGTTTTGTTGTGATTCATCTTTAGATCCTTGATATCACACTTAAAACCCTTATTTCTATATTAAAGAAATTTAATCTCTTTCTTGAAAAAAAAGCATTATCAAATCACATAGATGGAGAATAAGAAACTTGTTCATTAAACTTCAAAAGTCCCAAACATAATATCATGGAGACAACCACACACAATGATTTGAACCTTCATTGTATTATTGGCTTTGGAATTTTCTTTACAATGTGTAGGAACTAGATATTATTTGTCTTCTATACTCTTATCCATGACACAATAAAAAGCTATTCTCCAAGATCCTAAGGCTAAAGAAGAAGGTACAATGGCTCTAATTTTCCTATTATATGGTCAAGGGAGTGAACAAGCTTCAAGCCAATTGTACAACTACCATTTTTATATTTGTCAATCATTCTTACAAATTATACTAAAAGATAGGATATAAAAAATTAGTAGAAAGCAAATGTTGGAGTTTTGTCATTGATGAAGGATAATGTTGTATAGGTTACTGATTGTCATTGATGTCAAAATACTTTTGTTGACTTATACTGCTGCTTCGGAAATCCGGTGGCTCTATCCATCATTTTTTGCTCTGTAGTTGTAGATATGGGTTTGATATATTCTAGGTTGTATGTGTTATGGATCTTCGAAAGGTGAGTTACATTGTTCAACAGTTTAGTCTGTCAGCTACTTTGTTTCTCCAAAACAGAACAATTTGTCTAGACACCTACTATAATGCCCACAAAAATACCCTCGAGAAATTAAACAACTTTCTAACCAAATAGAGATAATTTTTTTGTTAAAATACTTCACTAATGCACCACTTATAACTCAAATACACATATGCAATTGATCACACATCTACTAAACATACACATGATTAGCTTAACATAATCATATGAACACAATAAGAAAGCGAAATAAATATTAACTCATTAATTAACATTCCCTAGGGTATCTCATCGACATTACCTAAAATAACATTGAGTACATGAACATAAGTAACATCATATAATTTTATCATGTTCTACATCTTCATTTGAATTGCCTACATCCAAATCCTAACATTTACTTCTTACAACAACATAAGAGACCATCCATTTAATTAAGTCATCATATTTACATTCCATTAAATCCAATTGCCAATTTATTTTTCAGGGGTTTCATTTTACAGCACCAATTCCAAATGTTCTTAGTTTCTTTCGCTTCCAAAATAAAATGCATACTAAATATCCTTTTTCGGACACAATCATTATTCTCTCCATGTATTAATACATCACACACGAGTATGATATAATCCTTATTTCAAGGTCATACTAACACATGAATACTAACCTATAACATCCCATTATCTTAATCATTCAATATAACATCGTTACCTATACTAAACCATTTCCTACAACATGTCTAATTCATTTCCATCATTAAGAGTAGTCATACACATCCAATATAATATTCATACACAACCACATACAAGAGATAAGGGCATTTAGAGTAACTTCATTTATAACTAAGGACATATATAATAAACCATTTACGAATAATCCAATATCATCATTACATCATTAAGAATCCACATCACCAAGCCAATAGAAACCCTTTAATTTAACCATGAATCTAAATCTATATTTTTATAAATATACAAAATCCAAGATACAACATAGAATCAATTAGGATTACATTAATATATTCTATTACAGATATCATGATCTCAACCTACTACATCATTTCCATTGCATAATAACACAGTGGTCCTTACATCAATACGTATGATACCCAATCTACAAATACAACTATCTCATGAATGTCATGTGAATCATAATACATCAATCTGCTACAAAATTTTATTCAATAGATGAAGAGATAAGATTCCACATCCACATAAGAGAATCCATCAAAGAACATCCCAATAGAAGAATGCATCAAATTACCTGACCATGTGGAACCAAAGGAACCAATCCCCATGCTAGGAGATGACACAAGCTCCCACACACACACTAGACCTAGGCTAACACCCAACAACCAAAAATACTAAAACAACTCAATACCACAACAAGGAAGTAACACCTAATCAATAACCAAATCACATCACAAGGCTTAATGTAATGCCTACCAGAAAACCCTAGAGAAACTAACACATTATCTATAAAAAATAGAGATAATTTTTTTTAAAAGATAATAACAACTCATTAAACTTCACTAATATATTATTCATTATAAATTTCATACACAAATTAAACATGAACATCTGAAACTAAAGTACAAGTGAAATAATCACATAAACAGTTAACATACATACATCTTTTACATTCTTAAATTGATAACATCCTTCCAATCTTTCAATTTCCCTAGGGTATCATAACGTCATTACTTAATCGCAACATTATTAAGGTGATTTATAACAACTAACATTGATCAATTACTAATTTTTCTTACTACCACCAATACTCATTTCACCATAACCATCATAGAATAGTAATCATATAAATTCCTTAAAACACCTCTAACACAATGAGTTCATTAAATATCAATTCATCAAATAATTCTAAACTAACAATACTAATATCCATATTTCCTAATCAACATTACATAAGTCATAATTCATATTATATCATGTACAAGTGATCATTAAAAATATACATCATCTGATGTAAATACAAAACCATGGTATACAACTACTCTAAGAATCCATAGTACAAGATCTGCTAAAAGGTAGAAATATACAACATGCTCACGGACATCCAATGCAGAGAAAATGACCCAATGGAAGGAATCAACCACCTGACCACATGGAGTCAAAATGAACCACCCCTCATACCAGGAGAATGACATAAGATCCCACACACACTAAGCTTAGATTGACACCTAACTCCCAAAGAACACAATCAAATTACATAACAAATATCTATTCCACCAAACATAGGCTCAAATAAAACAAAGATAAATGCCAGTTACTTCCATGAAACAAGGTTAAGACCAAGGAAACACATAGGGGAAAGTGTCATCACATGTTGCCATCAAGGTTATCTTGATAGTTTCTTCGGACCCCGACACCAAGTGACACCCATGCAGAACCAACTCAACCTCTTGTGAGGACAAGGGAGTATAGTAATGCCACCAAGGCCTTCCCAATCTCATCCTGGGCCTGTACTAGCACTCTAGGCCATGAGTGGGGCAGTACAAAACATATTATTATCATTTTAATGTGAAAAGTACCCAACCACTAAATAAATTAATTAAGGTTATCTCTTGATTAATTACAAAACAACTTTCAATGAGATCTCCTAGTAGTCTGGACCCCAACATCCTTACAAGGAATCTCTTGGTAGTCTGATCTCTCAACCCTAGGACTCACTTGGAAGCCACTTCCCCTAACATGCTCCTAAGGTCTAGGGATATACCATAAATCATGAATCACCAAAATATCTCATAATCATCTATAATGCATAATCAAATGTTTCCCATGATACAAACTGAACCATAATATGATTTCCAAGCACAATATAATTTCCAAGAAAGCATATCATATGTAATATCATGAATTCCATTCAAAATATCGATAAATAATTCTGTAAAAATATCACAATAATCTCAAGTCCAAAAAGCAAGTCTCTTGCTTGACTCAGATTAGGAAAAATAATCCAAAATCCTAAAAAATAATCCAAAATACCAAAATGGCCAAAAATAGCGCATTTGATAATACTTTTAGTGCATTCACATTACTCTTTAGTAGTTTTAAAAATTAATTTAGCGCATATAATAATTCCTCTAGCGCTTTCAAAAAATAGATTAGAGCTTTTGATATAAAGACTAGCACATTTAAAGAACAGGCTAGTGCATATAGTAAAAGAAATAACACATATACAAAAAGGCAAAATACAAATATAAAGTTCACAAATACGACACTCGGGATTATAAAATGAAGCTCAAAGCTTAACACAAATGATTCAAGGAACAAATAATCAATCTAAATGAAGATAGTATTTTTATTGGAAAACACATGATAAAATAGGAAAAGCTAGACTCAGAATACATCAATAATATATTTTGTACAAAGAGAGCACTAATTCAAAAATGGAAAGCACAATACAAATTTCTTACACAACTTAGGAAATTTAACACACAAGAATTAAGTCCTAGCAAATCCCAAAATTCCCATATACACAGCGATAGAAAAATCTGATTATAATAATATCAATAAGAAAAATATATGCAAATCTCCTTAAAACCCCATAAAACAATTTACAGACACAAAGTATACAATCTATCCTTTTAAAAATCAAGAATATAAAATTAATTGCAAAGGAAATAAATTCTCCAACTTGAAATTTACAAGAAAGGTCTAAAAACTTAAGGAAGAATTGAAGCGCAAATCCACAATCTAGAAGATGTCAAAGCAATCAACAACCACAAAGAAATCTCCCAATACGCAATCCATAATGAAAAATTGCATAGAAAATCTCTTGAAAATCCAAAAGAAATTCTCCTCCCAAACTCACCAAAAGTTCTCCAAAGCAACAAAAATGTAAAACTTCTTCCAAAACTTTCACCAACACAATGATAATGCAAAACTCTTCTTAAAATTTTTCAAAAATCCCTAAGAAAACAGAAAGCAAAAATCTTAAAAATAAAATCCTGTTAGGATAACCGGTGCAACTGAGAGGGGGTGTGAATTAGTTGTTAAAAAATTATGAAACTTAAAGAACACAAAACCTTTTACCAGAATGCATAAACCAAATACTGGAATAGCTGAAATATCAATTAAGCACAAACACAAATCATAAACCAATTACCATGCATCCACAACACATAACACCAAGATTTGTATGTGGAAAACCCGGTAAAGGGAAAAACCACAGTGGGAAGCCTACCCATAGTCAAATGATACTTCTGTAGCATGTGATTACAATAAGGGGCCTGCACATGCAGGAAGGCCAATAGTCTAGAGCTCATTGCTCATCACAAAAGAGCCTCATTGACTACAAAACAAATCCAAACTACAATTCAGAAATAAGAATGAACTTTAAGAGTAGCATGTTCTAATCCTCAGTACAATTCTAGTTAAGCTCAAACGGAGGTCAAAAACCTCTTACAAAAACCCAATTCAATCACCTATGATCAATTAAACCTTTTGCATATGATTCTAGTACAACTTTAATCGCACATAGATAATCCCATAACCTTGACCACAATCTACAAAGAGATCTTATATCATATTTATACCAACTCAGGACCTAAATAATTAGGTCGACCACCTAAAAGATAATACAATAAATCCATTACATAAACTCGCAAAATAATGATAAACCAAGTCGACCTAAGACCGAAACAACATTAACCAAATTATAAATCCAACCAGTAATGCATCGGGAGCATCCGCCAACATGTTACATAAACCGGTCCATAACTTAGTAGAATAACAACAAACCTAAAAAAAGTCACCATAAGCCAAATGTTATACCACCAATCAACTGGAACATGAACAAGATAACAATCAGTGTCCTAAAAACCTTCTAGAAGCTGCACCAATACCACTTATTGAATTCATCAAAAGATCTTCAACAAAGCACTACCGGTAAAACCCTTACCAATAATCAAAAGGATTACTAGAACATATGATCACTTCCAGATCACCATATCTTGAACCAATTGAATGTAACAAGAATCTAAACCAGATGAATGACAGAACCAAACCAATTCCACCAATCAGAATATACCAAAGACAAATCTCTTGATCATCATCAAAGTCCAACCACTCTACCGGAATCTGATAGACAACTAAATAAGCTAGTGTTGATATCAATGACAAACAACAATGCAACACATAATCAATTCCTCCAAATTTCCAATAATCTCCCCCTTTGGCATTGATGGAAACACTAGATGTGAAAAATATCGAAGTGCCAAGAAGTGCCAAAAAAGTCTCCCCTAATGGAAGACATCCAACAAATGATATATCAATGAAGTTCTGAACCATAGACCAAACTCCCCCTATGACTGATATCTCTGTTAAGCTCTATTTTTCACATGAATATCTCTCCCCCTTTGACATCAATGCCAAAAATATGACATAATCATAAAAACTTTGAACCATACAACTCACTACTCCCCCTGAGTAGTAGCACCATCTCATCAATCTGGAATGAATAATAATTTTGATAAATGCATACTGGACTGATGCCAATCAACATCACTGGTGCAGGAGCCTCTGACATGAAGAAAACTTGGAGGACACCAGAGAAGCATGGCAAGGAGGTGTATGGGTCTAATAGACTCAAATTTGATGTTTTAAAGCCAATTATGGCAATTCATTATAATGATCATAATGTAATGGTTAATTATCCTCATGGGCCTAATAAGACCATAGAACCAAATATGGGATTTCAGGGTTATAGGATTGGGAATGGTCTTAAGAGTGTTTAGACCTCTTGAATAAAGCATTTTTTATCCTTTAAGAGTCATTAGCTCTGGGTAGAATTCATAATAGGTTGTTTAATAGGAATCTTTAATTCAAATATTTGAATATTAACAACTACTGCCATTTTGGTGGGAAATGACAAAATAGGCTTGTTAATCAATTGTAATGAAAAATAACTACATGGATCAGCTGGGGTAGTTGTTGGAGGCATACTTAAAGCTTTGAGAGGAATTTTTACGATAGAGGAGAGCACAAGAAAGTATAGATTGTACGAATTGCAACTCAATAGTAATAAAACTCATTTATTTTCCTACAAATCTGTGGTTTATATGCTTTCTTTGCACTAAAGTAGTTTTTCTATTGGTATTGCAATGAAGTGAGGGTAGTGTCTATGCATCCTTACATGTTTGTGATCTACTAAAGGTTCAATAAACCTGGAATCACACATTGTACTATACATTCCTAAGTTTGCGGTCTTTTATTTACTATTTTGTTGGTTTCCATTGACATAATGATCCAACCATACATATAAGAATTTTTTTCCTATGGATTGGATCAACCCTAACTTTTATCATACACTCCTGACAATTTAATGATAGGAAGAAGATAAAGTTTAGTGTACACTGGGAAAGATTAACTAAAAATGCATGGTTTGTGTGCCATAGTTATAGCAACAATAGAGCAACCTTAAGGAGGGGCTATTTTTATGTTTGAAATAGTAAGATTATGTTGAGGACATGGTGAATCAACCTTCATTTGATTTTGGACGTGTGTTTGGATGAGTTTTTGAGCAAGCCCTAGTTTTAAGGGTGAATTAGTGAGGGTTTTGAAGTTAGGGCATATAGAAGCCTTACCTGACCATAAAACCTAGAAAGACCTTGGTTTTGGATCATAACCAAAGACTGTACAAAAGGGTTCTTTCTGGAGATGTATTTTGAAAGCAATTCCTTTGCAAATGTGGCCTAACTAGCCTACCGAATACAAAGGACAATGAGATTTTTTGATTGTTGGTCGAAAGTAATAGTACCTAAGTTTTGGATATGTTATTTTTGGCTGAAAAGGGTATCCTGATATGTGATTTGTTTGTCTTTTGATTTGCAAATTTGGGGAGATAATCGCCTAAAACAGTATTTGCAGGGCTAGTAGGAGCCTAGGCCTAGTTTCAAGCTAATCCTTGAGTTGTCTTGACAAATGGAGAATTGATGACTTATGAACCTTAGATGACAAATGCTGTAGAGGTAGAGGAGCCACTTGGCTTAGTGGAAGACAAGTTTTGGAGCCTCTTAGATGTATTAGGTGCATTTGAAACACCTTAGGATTGTTGGGTTTGGGTTCTTATCACACATTTACCTTCAAGTTTGCAATTGAATCTCTTTCCTCTACATCAATCACTCAAGTCTTTACCAAAGGGGTAGAGACTCCGAATCTATCTCTAAAACACTTAAATGATTCCTTAGGCAAAGGTTTAGTGAAGATGTCTGCAATCTTCTCTTTAGTGTTCACATAAATCAATCTATCTTCATTTTCTTCCACCTTCTCCTTCAAAAAGTTATACTTGATTGATATATGATTTGTCTTAGAATGAAATATTGGATTCTTTGATATGTCAATAGCAACAGAGTTATCATAGTGAATAATTACCAGTTCATTACAATTTACCCTTATATCATTCAACATTTGCTTCATCCATAGAACTTGTGTATAGTTAGTAGCAGTAGCAACATACTCAGCTTCAACAGTAAATAAAGAAGTACATGTTTGTTTCTTGTTGATCCATGAAACAAGTTTCCTTCCAATAAAGAAAGCTCTACCAGATGTGCTTTTCTATGTTGGCATTATACACTCAGATGATAATAGTTGATGTTTTTATTGATGGCAACCAACTGGTAACATGGTTCACGGGTTACACTAGCAATAGAAATCATCTACTAGCATCGACAAGCACTACAGGTTATTCACATCAGCATCCATTCTACATCGACATAAGATCTTACTGACACTCCTAGCTAACATGGAAATTATATTGTTTTGTATTGTAATTATATTGTATATCCGACATGATGTATTGTAAAGACTCATATATGTATGAGATCTTGTAGGTCATTTTGTAAGTGAGAAAGGTATGTGAAAAGTATGAATGGTATGTAAGCGAAGTAAGGATATGTAATTAGGTAATGAGTATGAGAGTGAATATCTGTATATGTATTTTGATGTAATAATTTTATGAGCGAATAAGAGCAAAGCAGAGTGAAGAAAGGTTTATGGTAGAGGTATTTGACAGAAATTAAACGAGTACCGAATCTAGCATTGCGTATGCTATTTTGAGCAGTACATTGTCATTGGATTTAGTTATCTAATGCTATAGTCGGTGTGACTCCTTTTTGTGATTGAGCAGTGAGCTCTAGGTTGTTGGCCTTCCTGCATGTGCAGACCCCTATTGTATAAGTAATATTTGTTCTTTTTAGCCAGTGAGTAAATATTGTGGGTCACAAATCCTAGGTTTTTCCCCTACCAGGTTTCCTCACCAAAAATATTTGTGTTATGGTGTGCATTGATGGTTATATTGTTATTTCTCTTTATTTCTTTATTGCTTGTTTACCAGTACATTATTTTGGGTTGTAAAGTTACAAAATAGTTTAAATCATTTGTTTACCAGTTAGATACTGATTCACGCCCCCTCTCAGTATCTTTGGGACTGATCAAGTATCTAACAATTGGTATCAGAGCCTAGTCCTCTATTTGTAGAAGCCTAACATCTTGAGGAAGATTCTGAAACCGTTACTGATAGAAATTTTGAGACACTAGTTGGAAGGAGCTCTTGAATATTTTGATGCGGAAAAATTGAAGAATATAAAACTAGAAGATGAACTTAGAATTGATTTGGAATTTATCAAAGAACTTCAAGATAACCTGGTTATAGAAAAGAATAAGAGAAAAGAACTACATGTGCAATTGCAAAATCAAGATGATGAAGAAAAAGAAATTGTTAAAGATACTACAGATAAATTGAGATAAGAGAATAGTAACATGAAGAATGAGATGCAAGATTTAACCATGAGACTATGCAAGGATATTGAAGATAGAAAGAGAAATGAGGAAGATTTGGATAGAAGACTTAATGAAAGATCGGATGAATCTCAAAGGCTTAGTTATGAAAATGATATGCTTAAAACTGATTAGATTTGATGAGTAAATGATGAACAGTTAGTACCAAACCAGTACTGAGAGGGGGGGGTGAATCAGTACAGACAAAAATCACTTTTCTTGAACTGGTTTGATTGCAAACAGTGCACTTGATTGGCAATCACTAATGCTAATCAAAACTAGATTACTACCGGTTAAACACAGTGAGAGGGTGAAGGACCTAAACCGATAACACTTAACTTTCCACACAATCTAACATCTTGTTTCCACTTCACCTATACGCATACACTAGAAATACATCAACAGAAATGTAAAGAAATACTGATCAACATACTTTACCGCTAGATAGTGAATAACAAAGTATCACATAAAAAACATCACACATAGCACACATATTTTTCACATGGAAACCCAACTAGGAAAAACCACAATGGGGATGAATACCCACAAGTTGTTCTTTGAACCCTTTTGAGGTCCACTCTCTTAGGAGCCTAGTTGGGTTAAAGACTGTTACAATAGGTTCTATAAGGAACCGATCCTACTAGGGATCACCCAGTTAAGGGATGGCTAAAATACCCGGTTAAGGGTTAAACCTTGTTAGAGGATTTTGAGTCACCCTGTTAAAGGATTTACAACAAGCCAGTTAAAGCTACCCTGTTAAGGGATTTTCCAAATGTTGAAGTGGTTAGAGATCAATAGATATTATAGTGATCTGGGAACAACACTCAATGTCAATGCATATCTACTTCAGTTCTTTCCTTCTACAATCACACACTACAGGTATCTATTCTCTTATCTGGTCTAGCAAGAATCACGTATCTCTGCACTTAGATACACTCACAACATTTCCCAACAACCTCAACATGAAAAACAACATTGACCTAATAGGAAATAGATAGGTTGGTAGTATAAACCCTAAACCCTTAAACATTTAGGTTAAGCAATTCAGTCGGTTCAATCCTAACCATTGAACACTTTGCATTGAATACAACAGTCTTGAACAAATCTCAAGACGTTCTCCATCGTTCGTTGTTCACCACTTCTTGGAGGTTGATAACCCATCATGCATTCTCCACTGTTTACAAAGACTTCACACATTCTCGAGGTAGATAGGATCAATCTCCTTCATGCAAGATCCTTCATGCGCACAAGGTTGACATGGCAACACAATCTATTCTTCATTACAATGCTAACTCATCACATGACTTCATCGATTGAATCACATGGGCTTGGAACACTTCAATCGGAAACCCTGAAGCTAAGACTACCAACCAGTAGTCATACCATATGAAACCTTGATACAAAACATTCCATATACTGGTTCACATTCTAACATACGGGTTCACTTGGACAGACATACCGCTTCACTTTTTCACATATACCGGTTCACAACATCATACTGGTTCTCTTGCAAGTTGCTTACTTTAATATACTAGTTCACTCTTTAGCATATTGACATCAATGACAACATACAATATCATTGTATCATCATACTCTGCACATATGCCAACATGATTCACATCGAACATGACAAAGAGGAACTTTTGAGACAATTTAGCACTTTGGAAAGTGAGTTGGTCACTGCAAATGAATACAAAGACAAATTCAAGAAGAGTTTATATAATATTGAGGATATGATATGGTGTAGGAGAAACCTTCAAAGGGCTCCCACCATTTGATTTTGTTGTGTTCTTTCTTCTTTAAGAAGCCATTGTAAATGTAATAAGAGACATGAGCTCATTGGTCTTATTTAGGTCCTAGTTTAGGTCCTAGGTTCATAAGTCTAGGTTGAGTTTTCTTGTGGAGTAGAGGGTATGTGTACCTTTGATGTGTTTGGGGTCCTTTCTTAGCATAGTGGTGTCCATAAGATAGCCCAATGTGGGCCTAGGAGTCAAGAAAAGCAACATTGAGAAAGTTGCTCAAAAGTTGCATGACAACTTTTCAAAGTTGTCAAGCAACTTTTCCACCTAAAGGGTCAAAAACCTTAGTTTAGCATTGATAACCCTAACTTTGGAACACAGACTGAGAAAAGGATACTATATATTGTTTCAAACCCTAAAATGATGGGTGGGATGTTAGTTTTGTATGGCCCAAGAAAAGAGACCTTGACTATGACTGCAATTTTGTTGCCAGTCGGCACAAATGGAGCAATGAAGGGTTGTTAATGGATTGATCTTCAAAAAATACTATGTTGAGAGTCTTGTATGGTGTATATACTCTCATTTTGAGCATTTATATTAGGTTTTTTTTTGTAGGTGTTGAGTGTTTGTAAATACTTTGTGAACTTCCTCCTTATTGTCCAGTTTTGGACTGTCTTGAGAAAATGGGTTGACAGCTCCTATCCCCATTGTGGAATCACCATGAAACCATGGGGAATAGGAGTTCAGACCTTGTAAATTATGTTAGAGAAAGTAGGGCTGTTGAAGATGCAAGGAAGCCATCCAAAACCCACTCCTAGGCGAGACTGGACAGTGCTCAACTAGGAAGGGTTAAAGTTGCAGAGGTCCGTGAGAGCAAGGAAGGTCAGAGGAGGATGCACCCTTTGAAGGAGTTGTAGAGGGGTGTGTGGAGCATCATTGGTGAGAAGGAGGAGCTTTCAATTATACATACAAGGTGGTCAAAACATTAAACCATCATTGTGACCCTGGCAGGCCTAAAAAACCCTCTTAAAAACCCTTAAAAACCCCAAAATTCACCTAGGGTAGTGTACAGACACTTGGAGCCCCAAAAACTAGAAAATATTTGAGATTTTTCCAATTGAACAGTAGTCCTTTTGGGGAGTTTCATAAGTTGGGTCAACATTTGCAAGAGGGAGCCCTAAAAGTATGGAATGGAGGCCTAATTGGGCACATTCCTTGTAGCCCTATTTTGTAGGAAGGAAGCAAAATAGTGAGATCGGTAACAAGGTGGAAGGTTAAAACCTCTTAGAGGCACATGAATGGATGGAAAACCATGTCTAAGACCCTTCCTATCCTTTCTAGGACCTAAGAAGGTGTAGGACAAGCCAAACCCTTATCAGCCTAAGTAAGGGTTCTTTGAATCTCATGAGTAGGTGAGACCTTAGGAGAAGTATTACAAGTTTTTGGTGGGTGGATTGGGCAAGGTTAGGGGATTCCATAAGCAAGGGAAGTCCTAGAGACCCTAGGGTGTGGTTAGTACACGTGGTGATCCAAGGAAAGGATCTAAGAGCATAGACTAGGCTAGTCTATCCCATACCCATTCCCATCATATTGAAAAATCAGAAACCTGATGGAGAAATAGTTGGACTTGGATTTGAACATGGAGAAAGTTCTGGGACTGCAAACAATCATGATCACAAAAAATTAGTAAGGCAACCTAATGCTTATAAATTTAATGGAAAATGTTTTAATTGCAACAAGTTTGGTCATAGAACAAGTCAGTGCAGATTTAGGAATAATCAAAATACAAACTTACCCACCGGTCTCTAAATGCAATAAAAATGGTCATAACTTAGACAATTGTAGAATGAATGTGAAATTTTATGTTTGTGGAAGATTTGGACATTTGTCTAATCAATGCAGAACTCAAACCAGTCAAGGTTATGGAAAGGATATTCAGAGAAACAATGTAACTTGTTATGCATGTAACAAGATTGGCAATATTGCAAAATTTTGTAGAAGCAAGACTATACCGGCAAACAATAAAGGATCTAATAACAAAGGCAAAGAGAAGGTGACTGAAATCAAGAAAGAATTTTCAAAACAATGAATTAGAAAAAGAGATCAAAGAAGTGATGAATCTGTCACCGCATCGACAGAACAGAGTAATCCTGCACCAACAGGAGATTCTTCATCTAACTAAGGAATAATCCTTAGGGGTAAGGTAACAAATTGAAAATCATGTATTTACCCTTGGTTGATGGTAAGAAGTTATATTCCTTCTTTATCAACAGATATGTGGAGTTTTCACTTAAGATTACCAAGGAGGCTATCAGGGTTGTTACTGGTTTACCCTCCACTAGTTCTAGACCTAAAAATAAGAAGAAAATCCCTAACAATGAAGTTATGAGCTTAACTGGAGCTACATATGACAACCAGTCACTTAGGGTCAATGACATCAAGGATAAAAAAGTTAAATTTGCTAGCATGATCATTGGATATAAAGTTGGTCATACAAATAGGTTGAACTATGTGTCAAGTTCATGCATTTATAGTGCATAGGAGATGATTATAAATAATGCAAAGATTGACATCTGTGAGTGGTTGAAGGATGAATTGATAGAGAATTTGGATAAGATAAAAGGTGATAAGAAAGGAACCTTCAAATTTGGAAATCTATTAGTGTGTTTAATGCTTTACTTTTCAAAAGAGATCCCCGGTATGGGTCATAAGGATTTTGACTATGATATTTCTGTTGGAAAATAGATAAAGGAGGAAATTACCGATATGGAAGCTATCAGTGATGAGTTGGTTAAAGATTACTTTAAGAATTTACAAACTAAAATGAAACAAAGAGAAAGGATTTCCCAAAGCATTATAGATAAATATAGTAAATAGATATGCTTTGTAGTGAAGAGAGATAAAATTTGGATGGAAGCAGTTAGACCCAGAAACTATATGGATTACTAAATTGGGATATGAGGTGGACTCTGACATCTTGGACTAATATACAAAAATACTCCTAGATGCTCCACTAGAACCAATAGAGAAAATATTTGGTAATGATGAAACCATTGAAATTGATGTTGCTATGATGAAGCAAAGGAAGAAAAGAGATAAATTTATGAAACATGCTTCTAAAATGGTAAAAGATGTTACAGAAGGTTTGATGAATCTTAGCGGTATTACTGCTAGTGTGAAAAAAATTCAATCAAAGCAGATACCGGTAGCTCACATTTCCCCTATGGCTACTTCTTCTGATTCTGATGATGACAGAGCAGTTGAATTCAAGAGAGTGGATAGGAAGAAAAGAAAACTCTCATCGGCACATGATCCATCTCCCAAGAAGTCAAGGACTCAAAGAAAGAAGCAATAGGCTATAAGAGAGCCTAGTGGTCCAAAGAAAAAGGTAACTCCAAAGAAGAAACAAGAAACTAAGGCACTGGATACTCTTACACCGGAAGAGTTGATCAATGAAATTACACAAGAAGGTAACCTTAGCAATGTGAATAAAATTTATCATTCTTTCAAGGATTCAGATAAAGACACTATAGAGGAAAGAATTATTTTGCACCTTGATATCTACAAGAAATTTCTTATTGAGGTTGTAGATGATCTACGTAATGATTTGTATTTGAGGTTAGAGGCTAAAAGAATGTTGGTTATGGAATTAGATAAGAAATTAAAAGTAGAGGCTCTACTTGTTGTGCATCCTGTTAATTCCAAACAAGAAATTGATGACTTAATTTCATAGGCAAACAAAACAGTTTTTGTGAGTGGTCACCAGTAGGTTAGCCTTATGGTGGGAAGAGTAAAGGAAATTGTAGATGTAATGACAGAAAAATGGGATATATTTTTTGTGGAAAAATAAAAGAAAGAAGAAAAGGATAGACAAAAAATGGATGTCTTTTGCAAAGGTATATCAAAAGGATAAGGGTAAAGGTAAAATTAGTAGTGTACTTGATATAACGGTCAAGGATAACCTTCCTCCACTAGCACATGACACCTCACCAATAATTGTAGAGGCACCGATACAAACTGAAAGTCAACCAAAAGAGAAGGTAGAGGAAATGACAAAAGATGACACTAATCCGGAGTCAAACATTATTTTTACCATGAATGTGGACACTCATGAATTCAACATTGTCATGGATAAGGAAACCATAGAGGTTAAGAAAACTGAAGCTAGAAATATTGAGATCTTTGAGTCACTGGTCAACACTATTGACTCTCAGAACATTGAGATACCAGCTAAAGTTAAGAAAATAGGTACCATCCAAGAGTATACTCAGCTTAACATTGAGAAACTGGTAGAAGCAGAAATAGAAGAACAAACTAAAACCGAAAAAGGACAAGAACAAAGTATAGTTGATCCAACAGTCAGCAAGGCAGAAAGTAAGGATGATAGTAAGGTTGAAAACAAAGTTGAAATATAGAATGAGAAAAATGAAGAAATTGTAGATAAATAAAAGGTCAATGATGGAAGCAAGATAGCTGAAGTGGCTAATGTGCAGACATCCATAGATGAGAAGAAACCAACTGCAAAACCTCACCATGGATTACAGACCTAAAAATCTGACAGATGTACTTTTGGATTCCATAAAGAGGATCACAAATTGCAATGCCTTAACATTTAAGGCCATTGATGATACTTTACCTATTTTGAAAATGATTGCACCAACATGCAAAGTTGATCATATTGATGGATCTTTAGGTAAATTGGAGACATTGTCCAAATTCATTGCTTCAAATATTCTAACTATAGATAAAATAAATTAAGAGACTATTAAGGAAAGTGTGAACAAGGAGAAAAGTGAATTCTTTGATAAGACTATCAAGGACTGTACTGAGCATATTGATTCTTTATTACCGACACTTAATTCCACTATTTTGGAATATAAAGAAATGTGTGAGGAAGCATGCAAGCCTCACACATTTCTTTATATTCCAAAATAGTGGAATTAAGTGTCGGTAATAAAGAATCAATATGCTCAGTACAGTCCTTGATAGTCTTATCAAATGCAAGCCTCACAACCTGATAGAAGACATTGATGATGAAATAAAGAAAACACAAAAAGAGATTGATGATATAACAGATAACATGATAGGTTCTTTGGAACTTACCTTAGTTTTTTATCAAGAAATGATAGTTTTTGAGGAAAAGATTGAAAAATTAGAAAAGGAAAAAGAAATGATTAGAATGAAGGCACGAGAGCTGAAAAATAAACTTGGTCATAGATTGGACAACCTTATAACTCAGCGGATTGAGTTGTCTAAGGCAACGATTCAAGGAGAAATATCACTAGAGCAACAGATGCAATATCTAACTGATATGATCCAACAGACTGAAACCATTATTTCTGATAGCACTAAATTCATGTAGAGTCTTAATCTGATTTTGGTGGATATCTTTCAAATTGTACACAACCGATTATAGGCTATGAGGTAGAATTTTGAATTCTTTTATTCTTATTTTTGACATCCTTTGTCATTGATGTCAAAGGGGGAGTAGTAGTAGTGTGGAGAAAAATGTACAGAAGAGATCATTTGCTCAGGGGGAGCACTCCTATTTTTGGATCAGTTTTTGGACTTCATTTTTGGATATCAGTTTTTGTATTTTTCTCATGAGTGTTGCCATCAATGCCAAAGGGGGAGATTGTTGGAATTATACACTCAGATGATAATAGTTGATGTTTTCATTGATGGCAAGCAACTGGTAACATAGTTCATAGGTTACACCGGCAATAGACATCATCTACCGACACTGAAAGGCACTACAAGTTATTCACACTGACATCCATTCTACACCGACATAAGATCTTACCAACACTGCCAGCCGACATGGAAATTATATTGTTTTGTATTGTAATTATATTGTATAGCTGACATGATATATTGTAAAGACTCATATATGTATGAGATCTTGTAGGTCATTTTGTAAGTGAGAAAGGTATGTGAAAAGTATGAATGGTATGTAAGCGAAGTAAGGATATGTAATAAGGTAATAAATATGAGAGAAAATATCTATATATGCATTTTGATGTAGTAATTTTATGAGCAAAAAAGAGCAAAGTAGAGAAAAGAAAGGTTTATGGCAGAGGTATTTGACAAAGCTTAAAATCATATTAAATCCAACATTGTAGATGCTATTTTGAGTAGTACATTGTCATTGGATTTAGTTATCCAATTTTGTAGTCAGAGCGAATCCTTTTTGTGATTGAGCAGTGAGCTCTAGGCTATTAGCCTTCCTACATGTGCAAGCCCCTATTGTATAAGTAATATTTATTCATATTTCTCAGTCTATAAATATTGTGGGTCACAAATCCCACCAAGATTTTTCCCCTATCGGGTTTCCTCACCAAAAATATATGTGTTATGGTGTGCATTGATGGTTATACTATTATTTCTCTTTATTTATTTATTTCTTGTTTACCGATACATTAATTTGGGTTGTAAAGTTGCAAACAAGTTTAAATATTTTGTTTACCTATTAGACACTAATTCACACCCCCCCCCCCCCTCTCAGTGTCTTTGGGACTGATCAAGTATCTAACATTTTGGTCATCTATATCTCCTGCCCAATCTACATCTTTATATGCACATAGTGTAAAGTCAACATTTTTAGGATACCATAAACCATATTGAGTTGTTCCTTGCAAATATCTGAAAAAATCCTTTTCACTATACTCTCATGATTCTCTCTAGGATCACTATGATATCTTGATATAATAAAAACATCATTAATTATATCCGATCTAGTCTGAGTCAAATATAACAAACCTCCAATCATATATTTATACCTTGTAGGATTTACCAGAGTTGATTCATCTTTCCTTTTCAATTTCTCAATAGTAATCATAGGGGTACCAACTAGTTTAGAATTTTCCATATCAAATTTTTTCAACAACTCTCTAGCATACTTAGTTTGACAAATGAAAATACCTTTATTAGTATGAGTAATTTGTAAACCTAAGAAAAATATCTTTTCTCCAATCATAGACATCTCAAATTCATTCTTCATATTACCAGAGAATTCCCTACATAACTAATCGTCACCTCCAAAAATGATATCATCGACAAAGACCTCAATAATCAATATGTCATCATCAATGATCTTATAATACAAGTTAATGCCACCATTACCTTTAGTGAAACCAAGCTTGAAAATATATTTGTCCAATCTTGCATACCAAGCTCTTAGGGCTTACTTCAAACCATATAAAGCTTTCCTTAACCTGTAAACAATATTTTTATCATCTGAAAGTGAAAAACCATCAATTTTCTCAATATAAATTTCTTCTTCAAGATCTCCATTTGGAAATGCACACTTAACATCCATTTGATAAACCTTGTATTTCTTACATGCAACATAATCAAGAAATAATCTCACAACTTCAATCCTAGCTGCCAGAGTAAAAGTTTTGTCATAATCAATTCCTTCCTTCCAAGAATATCCTTTACAAACCAATCAAGCCTTGTTCCTCACAACTTGTCCATCTTCATTCAATTTATTCTTAAAAACCTATTTAGTTCCAATAACATTCCTATTTTTAGGTTGGGAACTAAATTCCATGTGTTCTTTTCTATCTGATCCAATTCCTCTTCCATAGGTTTTATCCAGCATTCATCTTTACATGCTTCATCTAGAAATCTTGGTTCAATTTGAGAAATTAAACATACCTCTTTAGCTGCCAAGCTTCTTGTCATTACTCCTTTTCTTTGTTCTCCAATGATCTGATCTTCGGTTACTATTGAATTTTATCATACCGCTGGACTAACTAGTTCAACATCTTATTCCGGTATAGGCTCTACTAGTTTAGTTATAACCATTTCCACTTATGTTTCTCTCTCATAAGTTCTAATTTGATCTCCGTTCTTCTCATCGACCTTGACATTAGCACTCTCCAAAATTTTCTGTAATCATTTGTTATAGCATCTATATGCTTTTCTTTTATTAGAATAACCAAGAAATATTCCTTCATCACATCTAGGATCAAACTTTCCAATGGAATCATCTGTTTTGATATAGCATTTACTACCAAAGATTCTGAAATACTTAACTGTAGGTATATGACCAAACCATAAATCATAAGGTGTCTTACCAATGTATCCTTTGATATGAACTCTGTTGAATGTGTATATGGTCATGCCCAAAAATTCTCTCCGATAGATATGTGGAAAATTAGCTTCCATCATCATAGATCTAGGCACATCCAGGATAGTTTTGTTCTTTCTTTCCACAACACCATTCTGCTGAGGTGTCTGAGGTGCAGACAATTATCTCTTTATCCCATGTTTATCATAATAACCGTTAAATTTACCAGATGTGAGTTCACCACCCTAATCAGATCTTAAGCATTTGATTTTCAATCTCGTCTCTATCTCAACCATATCTTTAAAGAACTTGAACTTTTCAAAGGCTTTAGATTTCTCCCTTAGAAAAGTAACCCACATCATTCTATAATAGTCATCAATGATTAGCATGAAATATCTATCACCCTGAAAACTTCTTATTCTATCAAGACCACACAAATCAATATGAATGAGATTAAGAACATCAGTATATTTGTCTTGTATACTCTTAAACGAAGTTCTGACTTTCTTTCCCGTTTGACATTCCTTACATACTGGATTAAGAGGCTTCAAAATCTTAAGTATATCTCTAACTACCTTAGTTGAACTTATTTTTACAATGGAATCAAAATTCATATGACATAACCTCTTATGAAATAGCCAACTCTCATCAATATGTGTAATCAAATATGTCTTCTCACCAGAGCTCAAATGAAAGATATTACCTTTACTTTGAGTACCGGTTGCAATCTCCAAATCAGATATGTTGATGATTTTGTGTTTTCCATCCTTGAACTATTTCCCTTATCCACCAACTGACCTACACTCAAAATATTATGCCTCAAACCTTCAACATAGTAAACATTATTATTGTTCTGCTTACCATCCAATGATATAGTTCCTCTTCCTTTGAGCATGCATGCCTTGTCATCTCCAAATCTAACAAGACCACCATCAAATTCTTGCAAAGATAGAAACTTCCTTTTATCTCTAATCATATGATGTGAACATCCACTGTCTATTACCCATTCATCCTTATCTTCAACTTTAGCAACAAGGGCCTTCTCTTCATTATGAATGATAGGTTATGGAGTATCTTCCTTGATAGCCAAGAATACCCATTCCTTTCCATTGCTATTTCCACTAGCTGAATCTTTTTCTAGTTCATCATCAAAATCATCAGTTACACCTTCCTCATCCACATAGTAGCATGATTTATCTGTGTTCCTCCTATACTTAGCTTGTTTTGATATTCATGGTTAGGCCTAAAATATCTTCTATCTTTCTCCTCAAATATTGAATTCCTCTTAGGACATCTAGATGCATAATGACCTATCTTATTGCATGCAAAACATTTGAAAGGTGATTTTCCTTCATACTTACTTCCTGTCAGACCTTTAGGTATTCTTCTAGAAAATAGGGATTCAATTTATTCAAGCTCCTCATCTTATTTCCTCATATCCTCTAGTACCTCTATATTTAATGCTTTTCAATCACTCTTGTCGATTGATGATGTAGATGCCTTGAATGCAGAACCAGTCTTTGCAGCTCCTTGAGGACCAAATTTTTCAAGCTCAAAAGAAGATAAATTTCCAACCAAAGTATCCCTATTAACAAAAGTGTTAGACATTGTTCTCATCTCATTAATTGCAGGAGCCTTCATCTTGTAAGTAGATGAAAAAGATCTCAATACTTTATAAACAATCTCATCTTCACTCAGAGATCCACCACAGCATTGAATTCTAGAAACAATTTCATTAACTCTTTTCATAAAAGCTGTAATCATTTCATCGACCTCCATTCTCAAATTCTCATACCTTACCTGGTAGCCATCAAGTTTAGAAATTTTAATAGTAGGGTCACCTTCATTCAGAGTCTCCAACTTATCCCATATAGCCGTTGTGAATGATTTGTCTGTTAATCCCATTACCTATTGATCTGAAAGGGCGATCAAGAGGGATTCTCTAGATCTATAGCCATTATCAATATTCTTATCCAATTCTACTACAGGAGGATTGCCAGATGCTGTATCATAAGGTGTATAGCCTTTCTTAGTGATCTCCCAAATCTCCTTGCCAAGACATCTCAAATGAGTCTCCATCTAAAGCTTCCATACTCTATAATTTGTTCCTTCAACCCTAGGGTTGTCCTTCTGGTAAGAAATTGAAGTTGAATGATTAGTTTCCATAGGATCTTACTCAAGTGGTTAAGCTTCTATAGAGAGGACCAACCTTTGATGCCAATTGTTAGGATAATCGATGAACAACTGAGAGGAGGGTGAATCAGTTGTTAACAAATTATGAAACTTTAAGAACACAAAACCTTTTATCAGAATACATAAACCAAATATCAATATAGCAGATATATCAATTAAGCACAACATAAATTATAAACCAATTACCATGCATCCACAACACATAACACCAAGATTTGTACGTGGAAAACTGGGTAAAGTGAAAAACTATAGTGGGAAGTCTACCCACTATCAGATGATACTTCTATAGTAAGTATGTGATTATAATAAGGGGCATGCACATGCAAGAAGACCAACAACCTAGAGTGACCTGACTATCACAAAAGAGCCTCACTGTCTACAAAAGAAATCCATACTACAATCCAGAAATAAGAATGAATTGCAAGAGTAGCATCTCCTATGCCTGAGTATAGTTTCGGTTAAGCTCAATACCAAAGGTCTAAAACCTCTTACACAAGCACAAATTGACCACCTATGATCAACCAAACCTTTTGCATATGATTACAACTTTATTCGCACATAGATAATCTTGTAACCTTGACCATGATCTTACATCATATTTATACCAACCTAAGACTTAAACAGTTAGGTCAACCACCTAAAAGATAATACAATATATCCATTACATAAACCTGCAAACCAATAATAAAATAATTTGGCCTAAGACCAAAACAACATTAACCAGATAATAAATCCAATCGGTAACGCATCAAGAGCATCCACCAACACGTTACATAAACCGACCCATAACCTAGCTAAATAACACTAGACCAAAAATAGGTCACCATAAGCCAAATGAAAGACCACCAATCAACTGAAATACGAAAATGATAACCATTAGCATCCTGAAAACCTTCTAGAAGCTACACCAACACCACTTATTGAATTCATCAAAAGATCTTCTACAAAGCACTACAGATAACCAAAAGGCTTACTAGAACATATGATAGCTTCTAGATCACCATATCTCAAACCAACTGAATGTGACAAGCATCTAAACCACATGAATGACCAAACCAAACCAATTCCACCAATCAAAATATACTGGAGACAAATCTCTTGATCATCATCAAAGTCCAACCACTCTACCGAAATCTAGTAGACAACTAAATAAGCTAGTGTTGACATCAATGCAACACATAATCCATTCCTCCAAATTGCCAACAAATCCTCCATGCACAAAAATCAATTGGAAATTTCAATGCAAAGCATATAGCTCACTCCAGTTCTACCTTTGAAAATAAAGAAAAAAGATTGAAAAAATAATAATTACTAAATAAAACTCCCAACAAATTGATAAAGCTAGATGAAAGAATAAATAATAAATTAGGAATTAAATAAAAATCTCCAAATAAAATAATCAATTGAAATCCCAATTAACCAATAAAACAAAATGAAAATAATAAAGAATATTAAATTAATTCTAAAAATAAAATCTCTATAAAACAATAATTCATAATTTAATAAATCATAAATCATTTTAAAATAATAAATCACCCAAAAAGAATAAATAATTAATTCCCACTCAAAAGGATACTAAAACAATAATTAATAAAATAATCACTTGCACAAAAATACCCAATAATAATAAACAATAAATAATAAATAATAAACAATAAACAATAAATGATAAACAAGAAATATTAATCAATAAAGACAATAAATCATAAATCATTTTAAATCAGAAATAATAATAAATCATTCTCACAAAAATAATGGTGGCAATCACTATGGGAGGATCCTCAAAGAGAATATTCCAGACTATGTAGAAAGAGCTACACAATAGAAACAACTCAAAGTGATGGAGGCAATGCAGAGATAAACTATATTATATCATGAAAATTAGTTACAACTTCTGGCAACATTCAGGCATATAGATTCGGCTGATAGGCCTGAGTACAAAACATGCGTGTTATCCAACATTCGGGCTCAAGCAAAATGCAAGCCAACTTCAGACCTCCTAACCTTTAGATCTATCTTCTATCTTCTATCTTCTAAAACTTGATTCTAAATACTTGATTACATTGATTTATATGATCAAGGGTTATCCATGTCAGCCCAAGGTGAAACAATTTTTCGATGAACAAGATGAAATGTGTATTACAACAAGGTTGGTCTCCACCAAAAAGAACCATCCAAAAAATCCATAGGATGAAGTGCAGACCTAAGGGAAGGTTTCCCGCATGCCAAGTAATGTTGGAAACAATGAACTGAAGCTCTACAAGCTATGGAAATGATCCACAAGATTCACCAATAGAAAATAGGTCCAATCGGTTCTGGTGTTCTAACTTAGAAAATTATCTCAAATTTTGGAAGCACTAACTTGCCAAGAAAAGATCCAAATGTCCCTCAAACCAAGGATAAGATAAATGAATATGTCCACAATCAAAATCCATCTTTGCAAGATCCGATGAGAAAATGCATAGAAACGTAGAATGAAATGTTGAAACTGTAAAATAGGAACAAACTAAAAGATGTTTTTGGTTGATGCGAGATGGCCATGAACCAAGGATGCACTTGCATCAAATAATTAATAAATCACCAATTACAAATACTCAATAAATAAATAACTCTTTATTGACAACCAAGAAATAATAAATAATAATAACTAATTTTCACAAATGAAGAATCCTCACAATAAATAACTAATATCAAATATATATAATAAAACAACCAATCCCACCAGGAAAAAGAAAAATATAATTTCCACTAAAAATAATCTCCATCATAAAATATCACATGCACAATAATAATAAATAATAAACATTTAAATAAATAAATGAATGAATAATTAAATCCATATAATCATAAATACTAAAATAAATCAATACCCAATAATATCTCCCACAAAAATAATATACATAATTTTGTATGCATAATTATAAATGCTCTAATAATATATTCCATAAAATAATTATTAATATATTATAAACTGTTGGTATTATCGATGACTTCATCATGTGTTGCATTGGTTTTATCATTGATATCAACACTTATCTTTCTAGAGGTCTACATTGTTGATTTGGCACTCTAGTTATATTGGTTTGTTGTTGAACCGACACATTGTGGTCCCCACATGGATATTGGCTTATGCACAGTCATCGATATATATTTAACCGATAGCTCAAGAAGTTAATGATGACTTGTTATCATCTAGAGATCATTTGGTTATGTCGAAGACATGGATTGGATGTTTACATTTGGTATTTTGCTTATTGGACTAATCAGGTTCACATATTTGCCTTTACCAACAGATAGGTCGAGGTTATGGACCGGTACAAGGTATCATGTTCGAGGTTAGCACGACAAGTTTTGGAAATGATTTAATGATTGGATAATATGTAAATGTATTGAGCCAACATATTTTATTGCATCAAAACTTATTTTGTAAATGTAATTTTTGTAGGGAGATGACCTAATCATAAGGTCTTAGGGTTTTCTATAAATTAATTGTAAGATCTTATTTGAAGATCATATATGAGTGTGTACAAATATTGAAGATCATTGTGAAGAGTAGATTGTTGGTATTTTGGATATGTTGATATGGTTTTGTCATTGATGTCAACACCTATTAACTCTGGCTTTTTAAGAATTGGCAATGTTCACCGGCAAGCAAAGTGACTTATGCACAGTCACTAATATCTAGTACACCGACATGATATATTGTTCACTGACACTTGGAATGATATGGAAAACACCTGGTTATGACGAAGACATCATCTGGACACTTTGTCTCAAATATTTATTCATTGGTATATTCGTGTTTGCATATTTGCTATTATTGGTAAATAGGTCCAGGATAAGCACTGACAGGCTTATCTATTCCAGATCAGTGCGACATGCTATGGAGATAATTTTTTTATTATTGTAAATGCATTGAGCTGACATCATGCATCGGATATTGTTTTATTTGTAATTTATTTATTGTAATATCTTTTAGAGCTGACGTACTAAAATTGGTCTTAGGTTATGGTATATATGTAAGATCTTATTTGTAAGATCGATATGTGAATGTGTGAAGGATTGTAATTTGGTATATGCAAGAATAAAAAGAGCTATACATATAGACATCATTTGAAGGTTGAAGGAAAGTTTTGTGAAGGCATATCGGAAGTAAACCGGTACTGAATCTAGCATATAATAATCCAATTGTAGTCAGTCTGACTCCTATTTTGTGGAGGACTCTATTTTGAGCAGTACATCATTATTGGATTTAACCATCCAATTGTAGTCAGTCTGACTCCTATTTGTGTTTGAGTAGTGAGCTCTAGGTGCTTGGCCTTTTTGCATGTGCAGACCCCATTTGTATACACATACTATCTATAGTAGTATCATCTGATTGTGGGTAAGGTTTCCCATTGTGGTTTTTCCCTTACAGGGTTTCCACATACAAATATTGGTGTTATGTGTTGTGGATGTTATTTTCTTTCTGTTTCATGCATTAATCTTTATTGGTACTGTAATTAATTGATAAACTATTTACCAGCATAAAGTTTGGTTTACCGGTATTAAACATTAAGGTTGGTTAAGTAGTTTTTGGTTTGAATTTGTTTGACAACTGATTCACCCCCCCCTCTCTTAGTTGTCTCCAGGACCTAACAATGGGTATCAGAGTTTATTCCTCTTTTTGCAGAAGTTTAACAACTTGAGGAGATCCAATGTCTTCTAACTATTTCAGGAAGGACAGTCCTAAACTTGATGGAACCAACTATGGTATATGGAAGATTAGGATGGAGACACATCAAAATTGCATTGGAAAGGACATCTGGGATGTTACAAAGAATGGCTATACTACTCCTACTCAAAGTCAACCTAATCCACCTAACTTGGCTAAAGATGAACAAAATGATTGCAAAGCAAGGGAAGCACTTTTGAGCACATTATCAGATCAACAAATCATGGAATTATCTAATAGATCTACTGCTAAAGATATTTGAGATCATTTGGAAACATTGAATGAAGGATATTCCAAAGTCAAAATTGCAAAACTTGAAAGCCTTTGAGTCAGGTATGAAAATCTGAAAATGGAGGAAGATGAAAGGATTTCTGCTTTTATGAAAAGAGTAAATGAAATTGTTTTATGTATTAAATGTTGTGGAGGAACCTTAAGTGAAGATGAAATTGTTTCAAAATTTTTAAGAGGATTTCCACTGGCATACAAAATGAAATTTATTGCTATAAATGAGTTGAGAACAATGCCTAATACATCAGTAACTAGAGATACATTGATTGGAAAACTTTCAGCTTTTGAAATTGAGGAATTTGGTCCTATTGCTGATGGAGGAGTCACTGATGATTCTGATGAGGATCCGACAGACAATGGATGGGTCTTTGTTGCTATAATAGAAGATCAACCAACACATACTGTTCAACCAGTAGAGCAGGCCCTGGCAGCTAAAGTTGAAGTTAAGGATGAATGGATCATTGATTCAGGATATTCACATCATATGACTAGTGATAAAGGTAAATTCTTGACTTTTAAGGAATATAATGGAGGTCTAGTAAAATTTGGAGATGATAAAGCTTGTTTGATCAGAGGAAAAGGTACTATATCTCTTGATGGTAAGCATAATACTAACAATGTTTACTATGTTGAAGGTTTAAAGCATAATCTTTTGAGTGTTGGTCAATTAGTTGAGAAAGGATTTTAGTTACAATTCAAGAATGGGAAATGCAAAATTATGAACAGAACTGGTTTGGAAATTGCAACCAGTAATCAAACTAGAGGAAATTACTTTCATTTGAATAACAATGAAAAGACATGCTTGATTGCACATATTGATGAAAGTTGGTTATGGCATAAGAGAATTTTTCATGTAAACTTTGATTGCATTGTGAAAATTAGTACAACTAAGGTAGTTAGAGATTTACCTAAGATTTTTAAACCTCATAATCTGGTATGTAAGGAATGTCAATTTGGAAAACAAGTTAGAGCATCTTTTAAAAGTATTCCAGAAAAATCCAATAATGCTCTTGACTTAATTCATACTGATTTATGTGGTCCAGCTAGAACTAAAAGATTACAAGGTGATAGATATTTCATGCTAATCATTGATGGCTATTCTAGAATGTGTTGGGTTACTTTTCTCAGAGAAAAATTAGAAGCACTTAGGAAGTTCAAACTATTCAAGGTGATGGTAGAAAATGAAACCAATAAGAAAATCAAATGTCTAAGATCAGATCAAGGAGGTTAATTTACATCTAAGGAATTTAATACATTCTATGAAGTAAATGGAATCAGAAGAGAGTTATCAGCACCCCAAACACCATAGTAGAATGGAGTTGTAGAAAGTAAAAACATAACTATCTTGGATGCACCTAGAAGTATGTTATCGGAAGCAAATATACTGCATGTATATTAGATAGAGGTAGTGAGCACAGCAGTCTATACATTCAACAAAGTTCACATCAAAGGTGAAACTGGTAAGACCCCTCATGAACTATGGTTTGGTATTACTCCTACTCTTAAATATTTCAAAATATTTGGAAGTAAATGCTATATTAGAAGAGATGAGTATATTGACAAATTTGATCCTAGAAGTGATGAAGGAATATTTCTTGGTTATTCATCTAAGAGTAAGGCATATAGATGTTTTAACAAGAGATTTCAGAAAATTGTTGAGAGTACAAATGTGAAAATTGATGAACAATTTAGAGGAAATTCAAAGTATATAGACTCTGAACTGGCAACAAAGATATTGATAAATGTGTTGGCATATGCACACTCCAATGAGACATTGTAGGTGACTGAAGGTTTTGTCATTGATGACAAACTTACAATCCTATGACATCGGCAAGGCATTACACCAGCAAGTTAGTGCACCAGCATCAATAGAACACACTATACACCAGCACTCAGGACATCGACATCGGCATAGAGAAAAGAAGTATATCAGCACAGAGCCCGACAGGATTTTGTTATGTTACATTTTTTTTATTATTGTAAAAACTTTGTAAGCCGACTTGGCATGTTGTAAAATGACTCTTATATATAAAAGAGATCATTATAGACATTAAGGAAGTGAGAAAAAATAATGTAAGCGAAATATTAAGGTAGACCTATTATGCGAAATATAGGTTAAAGGGTTTATGCAAGAAGTAGAGCAGCAACCGGTACTGGATCAAGCATTATAGATGCTATTGTAAAGTAGTACAATTTATTGGATTTGTATAATCCTCATTGTAATTCATTAAGACTTCCCATTGAGCAGTGAGCTCTAGGCAGTTGGCCTTCCTACATGTGCAAGCCCCTATTCTAAGTAATATTCTCTTATTGACCATTCTATGAATATTGTGGGTCACAAATCCCATCGAGGTTTTTCCCACATCAGGTTTCCTCGTTAAATCCTTGTGTCATGGAGTGCTTTTCATGTGAATGTTTTTAATTTTGTTTATTTCATTATTTGTTGCATACCGATACACTGTTGTAATATGTTCTACATGTTTTAAGTTAAGAAATTCTAATAACTAGTTAGATACTGATTCTCCCCCCACTCTCAGTATCTATGGGATTCCTAAAAATTGGTATCAGAGCCTAGTCCTCTATTTTCAAAAGCCTAACAGCTTGAGGAAGATCTTGACATTGGTAAAAATGGAAAATTTGATGAAGCAACTTGAAGGAGCTCTCTCAGACTATGATATAGAAAAATTGACAAATATCAAACTTGAAGATGATCTAAAGGCAGTTCAGGATATCATTCAGGCACTTCAAGAGAATTTTACCATTACACAAAACTGGATATTGCAAATCAACATAAAGAAAAATTCAAGAAAAGCGTAGAGGAACTCGACACCTTGCTGAAGAATCAAAAACCTAAAGGTGAAACTGTTAGGGTTCCCACAGATACTGAGAGGGGGGGGTGAATTAGTATCTGACCGGTAATGAAATTTTCTTAAGACAAAACATGCAGAACATAAAGTAACAGTATATCGGTATGCAAGAATTAATGTAATTAACAGAATAAAAAACATCCACATGAAAAGAACACCATAACACAAGATGTTTAACAAGGAAAACTAGTGTGGGAAAAACCTCAGTGGGATTTGTGACCCACAATATTCACTTACTGGCCAATAAGAGAATATTATTTACAATAGGGGCCTACACATGCAGGAAGGCCAACTGCCTAGAGCACACTGCTCAATAAGACGTCACATTGACTTAGAATGAGGATTAATTTAATCCAATATTCTATACTACTTTACAATAGCATCTTCAATTCTAGATTCAGTACCGGTTCTTGATCTATTCTTTACATATACCCTTGACCTATAATTCGCACATTAGGTCTACCTAATAAATTTCTTTATACTTCCTATCCATATCTTACAAATGTCTACAATGATCTCTTTTATATACAAGAGTCATTTTACAATTTGCCAAGTTGGCTTACAATAATAAACAAAATATTACATATCAAAAATCCTATCGGCCTCTATGCCGGTATACATATTTTCTTCTGTGCCGGTGTCGGTGTTGATGTAGAGTGGTCTTGTTGATGCCGGTGCATTGTCTTTCTTGAATAATGCTTTTCTGGTAGAATGTCTTGCCGGTGCCGTAGGATTGCAAGGTTGCCATCAATGAGAAAACCTTCAATCAAACACAAATTCTCATTAGAGTGTCCATATGCCAACAATCTCCCCCTTTGACATTGATGGCAACACTCATGAGAAATTTCAAAAAGATATCCAAAAATGTGTAGACCAAAAAAGTGAGTGACTCCCCCTGAGGATATGATCCCTGTGTTTTTGAATTTTCTCATCCTACTACTCCCCCTTTGGCATCAATGACAAAGGTTAGTAGAGTTTGTAGTTATACTAGTCCATAACCTCAACCTTGTAGTTGGGTAGTTATTATCTGAAGAAGATCGCCCAAAATTAAGTTTATACTATCCATAAACTTTTTGCTATCTTTTATTTGCTATTTCAGCTCTCTTCACAGTGCTGGTGAGATGCTACAATTGCTCTGTCGGTGTTTTACTTCCCAGTGTTAATGCCTCTGAGATTTCCTTCCGTAGAGCTGCTAGATAATCCAATCTTGGACTCGATTTGGATCTTAATTACTTTCCTTATTTATTATTGTCTCTTTCTCTTTCTCCTGTTTAAGTAATTCTGTCTCAAAATTTGCTAACTTATCTTCAAAAAGAGATAATGAATCTAGTGAGTTAACAAAATTGTCTGCAAGCTTGTTTATCTCTTCCCGTGTCTTGCTTATCTCCTTGTCTACATCTATAGTCAGGAAGTTTGTTTTGCACGTGTCTTTGTACAGGTTTTTGTACTCTTTTAACAAACTACACAGTTCTGGTAGAAGTGTGTCAAAATCTCTGTTACACTTCTTAATTCCTTCCTCAAAGAATTTTTGTTTCTCCTTTTCTACAATTTCTTTTACAGATTCTACCTTTATTTTCTCAAAATTTCCTGAAATATATTTACATAGTGTATCCAACTGTCCTAAAGAATCTTTATTGTCTATATTACAATTAGGAGCTATTGATTTCAAAAATGGGATTGAATCATCTATTGCTTTGTAGGCTTGTGAGCTATAGTCAGTTATTTTCTTGATAGATTCAAGTAATACCTCAGTCACATTTGTTGACTTTGATGGTGACCCAACAAACTGAGTACCGGTGGAAGTGACCATGCTTGTATTGACCTCTACCAAGTCAGTTTGTGTCTACATTTCCTTAAGCATTGATTTTCCTGCTTCATTTATTACTAGTGGCATCTGTTCTGGAGCCTTTAGCTCTATCGGTTTCTCTATTTGTGTTTCAGATTCCATCTTTTTCCCTGTATCCACTGCCGGTTGCTCTGTATTTCCTATTACCAGAGGCTCTTTGGCTATATCTGATTTATTTGTTGTATCTTTATCTACCACAATGTTGATCTTCTGAGTATCAACATTCACAGTATATAGGACTTTAGGATTAGTATTGCCATCCTCTGTATCCATGCTCTTAGTTGCTGGTTGATCTTCAGTAGTTGTTGATTTTACCAGTGGAGTATTTAAAGGAGGTGGGGGTAAGTTGTCTCTAACCTTGATACTTGGTGGTCCACCAACTTTACCTTTCCCCTTGTCTCTATCTTTCTGATAAACTTTTATAGGTTTGGGGTTCCTAAACTCTTCTTGTTTTTCTTTCTCATCCAAGAATATATCCCATCCATCTTCTATTTCCTCTATCACTTCATTAACTCTTCCTGCCATTAGTGAAATCTACTGGTGTGCAGTAGAGAATACTGACCGGTTTGCTTGAGAAATTAGCTCATCAATTTCTTTAGGTGAGTTTACCAGATATACAACAAGTAATTTCTCAGTTTTTATTTTCTTATCCAATTCTATCACTACTTGTCTTCTTGCCTCTAGTCTTTGAATTAATTCATCTGGAATTTCATTGACTACTTCCATCAAAAACTTCTTGTACATATCCATATGTAATATAACACTATTTTCTACTTCTTCTTTCTCATCAGTTGTTAAAGTGTCATATATTTTCTCTATGTTCTTCAATTTACCTTCCTCTGTGATTTCATTTAACAAAATTTCTAGAGGTGCCAAGTCAGTTGTGGTCTTTTTCTTTTTCTTAAGGGTCAGCTTCTTTTTAGGTGTGACCTTTCTGACCAGAGATCTCACAGCTTGTTGCTTCTGCCTTGTCCTTCTAGGTGAAGGAGTGGTTGCCGATGAGGGATCTCTTTTCCTAACAACTCTTTTAAAAGTTTCTGGTATATCTCCTTCTGAGGAAGTACCTACCAATGATAGATGAGCTTCAGGTTGTGGGTCTACCAACTCATCTTCAGTTATGTCGGTTTTCTTTAATATATTTTCTTTTATGGGTTTTGCTTGTCTGGATCCTTTTCTCACAAATGCCTCAACCTTTTTCACTCTCTTCTTAGATTGAATTTGACTTTCTATGGTTTCAGCACTACCAAATATTTCTTCTTTAGGTTCATTGGGGGCTTCCAGAAGTGATTTGGCATAAGTTTCCACTATGTGGTCATCTATTTCATAGCCTATTTCTGTTACCCAGATTGTCCTAGGGATGACTGCTTCCATCCATATTTCATCCTTTTTTATTACAAAACATATATCGTCCTTGTATTTGTTGACAATTTCCTATGATAGTCTGATTCTTTTGTTCATTCTAACCTTTAGTGCTTGAAAATACTCATTGATATTCTTTTCCTTGTTTTCACCCATGTTGTTGAATAAGTCTGGTAATTGTTTTCCTACCGTTATGTCAAATCCAATATTCTTGTTGCCTATATCGGGAACCTGTTTGGTTATATGTAGCATTAAGCATACAAGTAAATTATTCACATACATCAATTTTCACATTTTCTTTTACCATATCATGAGCACTCTTAATGCATAAACTGGAAATTGAGTTGAGTCTATTTGCATGAGTTGCTTTGTACCCTAAAATCATGCTAACAAATCTAACATTTATATCGGTCACATCATTAACCCTTAGAGACCTTCTGTCTGATGTTGCACCAGTTAAGTTCATTACTAGGTCGTTAGAGACCTTCTTAGTCTTGTCGGGTCTGTTACCGGTGGAAGGTAACCCTGTTACTGCTTTCACAGCTTCCTTTGTAATTTTGTGAATTGAATCAAGCCAAAAGAATGAACCATGTACCCTGCTTAAAACTATCCTAATCACTTCCTTGGGAAATTCAGGAATGCAGAGGATTTTAGTGAATCCTAGGGTTTCAAGAACTTTATATTTAGGTTTTACATTTTTAGAATTGTCACATATAATAGTCTTATACATGTTTTTAATTTCTTCATCTCCCAATTCCTCTATTTTGCAATGGATATAGATTCTATGATCTTCTGCATAAACAACTCCTTTTGGAATTTGAGAAAAAGCACCTATATTGTCATCTTTCTTAGCTACCTCGGGAACTAGCTAAAATACGGGCCTAGGGAGTTTTATAATCTCGACTATTGTAGGGTTTGCTATGAATTCAGGTGCAGAGGAGGGTGCCATGATGATAAATACCTTTTTCTGCCTTTGGATGGATTGATTGCTGAAATGCTTTGCCTCTTTGCTCAAAATGCCTTAGCTTTGGAGATTTTGCGCTCTTCGAATGTTTGAATGCTCGGTGAAGTGAAATGGAGACAAAACCATATTTTATAAAGTTTTTTCCGCTACCTACCACATTAATTGCTTGCCAACAATGTATTAGCTTAACTTAATTTGCCGGTAATAAGTTATTTTCAACTTCTTTTCTCTAACCAAGGGAATAATAGCACATGTGTCATTAGATTGTCAAACCCTCAAGATAATTTTCTTCAATTAGATGAAGAACTTCCTACCGGTGGAGCACTGCTCTATCCTACCGGTGGAGCATCACATTATCCTACTGGTGTAGCATTTGTTGGTTCTACCGGTGGAGGAATATTCCCAATATTTAGATCAGCTTTTCTAATCCATTTCTTTGAGAATTCTTGCTTAACCTCTTCAACCTTTTCTTTACCTTTCAAGCTAGTACTTTTTTGGTCTACCGGTGTACCTTTACTTCTACAAAATTTAGCAATATGACCAGTTTTGTTACATGTATAACAAGTTACATTATTTTTCTGAATAGCTTTCCCATAACCTATGCCGGTTTGTGTTCTGCATTGATTTGATAAATGTCCAAATCTTCCACAAACATAACATCTTACATTCATTCTATAGTTTTCAAAGTTATGACCAATTTTGTTGCATTTGGAGCATTGACTGGTGGGAGGATTGATATTCTGATAATTCCTGGTCTACATTCATTTGCCCTATGACCATATTTATTACAGTTAAAGCATTTTCCATTGAATTTGTAAGTATTAGGAGGTCTTACCGGTTTGTTGTGATCTTGAGTATTTGCAGTATCGAAGCTTTCTCCAACTTCAAATCCAATTCCAGAAGTGTCACCTTTGAGTTTTTGATTCTTCAATAAGGTACCAAGTTCTTCTGAGCTTTTCTTGAATTTTTCTTTGTGTTGATTTACAGTTTCCAAATCCCTTTCCAAGATTTCTTTTTGTCTCATTAGTTCATTCGAGTCATTCTGAGTATGCATCAGATCTATCTTCAATATGTCATTTTCATAGCTAAGTCTTGTGTTCTCATTTGCTGCATCACTTAGTCTTCTGGTCAATTCTTCATTCTACTTTCTATCCTCAATCTCTTTGCAAAATCTCATAGTCATATCCTACATTTCATTTTTTATTGTCATGATCTCTTGTTTCAATTTGCTTATCATATCATTAAGTGATTCCTTTTCATCATTCTCATTTTGCAATTTTTCATGAAGTTCTCTTGTCTTATTTCTTGTAACAGTAAGATTTTCTTGAAGTGCCTAAATGATATCCTAAGCTGCTTTTAAATCATCTTCTAATTTGATATTTTTCAACTTTTCTACATCATAGTCAGTAAGAGCTCCTTCAAGTTGCTTCATCAGATTTTTCCATTTTTACCGGTGTCAAGATCTTCCTCAAGCTGTTAGGCTTCTAAAAATAGAGGACCAAGCTCTAATACCAATTCTTAGGGTTCCCACAGATACTGAGAGGGGGGAGTGAATTAGTATCTAACCGGTAATGAAATTTTCTTAAGACAGAACATGCAGAACATAAAGTAACAGTATATCGGTATGCAAGAATTAATGTAATTAACAGAATCAAAAACATCCACATGAAAAGAACACCATAACACAAGATGTTTAATGAGGAAACCCGGTGTGGGAAAAACCTCTGTGGGATTTGTGACCCACAATATTCACTTACTGGCCAATAAGAGAATATTACTTACAATAGGGGCCTGCACATGCAGGAAGGCCAACTGCCTAGAGAACATTGCTCAATAAGAAGTCACACTGACTTACAATGAGGATTAATTTAATCCAATATTCTGTACTGCTTTACAATAGCATCTTCAATGCTAGATTCAGTACCGGTTCTTGCTCTGTTCTTTACATATACCCTTGACCTATAATTCGCACATTAGGTCTACCTAATAAATTTCTTTATACTTCCTATCCATATCTTACAAATGTCTACAATGATCTCTTTTATATACAAGAGTCATTTTACAATTTTCCAAGTTGGCTTACAATAATAAACAAAATATTACATATCAAAAATCTTGTCAGCCTCTGTACCAGTATAGATCTTTTCTTTTGTGCCGGTGTCAATGCTGGTGTAGAGTGGTCTTGCTGATGCCAGTGCACTGTCTTGCTTGAATAATGATTTGCTGGTAGAATGTCTTGTCGGTGCCATAGGATTGCAAGGTTGCCATCAATGACAAAACCTTCAATCACACACAATGTCTCATTGGAGTGTCCATATGCCAACAGACACTTCTAGAATTGGCTTTGAAGTTGGTGAAAGCTTCGGTACTGCAAATACTCAAGATCACAACAAACCGATAAGACAACCTAATGCTTATAAATTCAATGGAAAATGCTTTAACTGTAATAAGTATGGTCATAGAGAAAATGAATGTAGATCTAGAAATTATCAAAATATCAACACACCCATCGGTCAATGTTGAAAATGCAACAAAATTGGTCACAACTCTGAAAATTGCAGAATGAATGTGAGATGTTATGTTTGTGGAAGATTTGGACATTTATCTAATCAATGCAGAACACAAACCAGCATAGGTTATGGGAAAGCTATTCAGAAGAATAATGTAACTTGTTATGCATGTAACAAGATTGGGCATATTGCAAAATTCTGTAGAAGTAAAGGATCACCGATAGACAACAAAAGTTCTAGCTTGAAAGGTAAAGAAAAAGTTGAAGAGGTTAAGCAAGAATTCTCAAAACAATGGATTAGAAAAGTTGATCTAAATATTGGAAATACTCCTCCACCAGTAGAACCAATCAATGCTTCACTAGTAGGACAAAGTGATGCTCCACCGGTAGGAAGTTCTTCATCTAATTAAAGAATGTTTCCTTGAGGGTTTGCCAGTCTAATGACACATGTGCTATTATTCCCTCGGTTAGAGATGAGAAGTTGGAAATTACTTTCTTACCAGCAAAAAATGTTAAGTGAATACTTAACCGGCATGTATTTAATGTGGTAGATGGAAAATTAACACTATAAATTTGAGGTTTTGGCTCCATCAAACCTACGAAGAGTATGAAGATTCCAAGCTAAGGCATTTCAAGCAAGAGGAAAGAACACTTCAAGCAATCATCCATCCTAAAGGCAGTAAAAGGTATTTTATCATGGCATCCACCTCTGCACTTGAATATATAGAAAAACCTACCATTGTCGAAGTTATAAAAAGACCTAGGCCCGTATTTCAATTAGTTTCCGAAGTAGCAAAGAAAGATGATACTTTAGGTTCTTTTTCTCAAATTCCTAAGGGAGTTGTTTATGTTAAAGACCCCAGAATTTACATTCACTGTAACATTGAGGAAATAGGAGATGAAGAGATTAAAACCATGTTTAAATTTGTCATATATGATGAATCCAGTAATGTAAAAGTTGAACATAAGATCATTGAAACCCTAGGATTTACAGAGATCCTTAGCATTCCTGAATTCCCCAAGGATGTGATTAGGATAGTCTTAAGCAGGGTACATGGTGAATTTTTCTAGCTAGATGCAATTCACAAAATCACCAAGGAAGTTGTGAAAGCTGTCACAAAATGATCGACCACTGGTAAAAGGCCTGACAAGACTAAAAAGGTCTCCAATGACCTAGTTATAAACCTAACTGGTGCCACATCCAACAGAAGGTCCTGAAGAGTCAATGATGTAAAAGACATTAATGTGAGATTTATCAACATGATATTAGGTTATAAAGGTACTCATGCAAATAGACTTAATTTAGTTTCAAGTTTATGCATTAAGAGTGCTTATGATATGGTCACAGATAATGCAAAGATTGATGTATGTGAGTGGTTGAAGGACGAATTAATTGACAACTTAGGCAAGATTAAGAAGGATAAAAAGGAACTTTTAAATTTGGAAATCTGCTAGTATGTCTGATGCTACATATAACCAAACAAGTTCCTGGTATAGCTACAAAGAACTTGGATATGATATACCGGTAGGTAAACAACTAACAGAACTATTCAATAATATGGGAGAAGACAAGGAAAACAATATCCATGATTTATTTCAAGTACTTAAGGCCAAAATGAAGAAAAGAACTAGATTATCACAAAAGATTGTTGACAAATATAAGGATGAAATATGCTTTGTAATCAAGAAGGATGAGATCTGGATGGAAGCAGTCATCCCTAGGACAGTTTGGGTAACAGAGATGGGCTATGAAATAGATGATCATATAATTGAAACATATGCTAAAGCACTTATGGAAGCCCCTAAAGAACCTAAGGAAGAAATTTTTGGTAGTGCAGAAACTATTGAAAGCCAAATACAATCTAAGAAAAGAGTGAAAAAGGTTGAGGCAGTTGTAAGAAAAGGTTCTAGGAAAGCAAAGGAAATCAAGGATAAAGTAATGGAACAAATTGGTATAACAGAGGATGAGTTAGCAGCTCCACAACCTGAAACTCACCTATCACCGATAGGTACTTCTTTGGAGAATGACATGCCTACAACTTTCAAGAGAGTTGTAAGGAAAAGAGATCCCTCACCGGCAACCACATCCTCACCTAGGAGGACAAGACAAAAACAAGTAGTAAGATCTCTAATAAGAAAGGCTACACCAAAGAAGAAGAAACTAACACCCAAAAAGAAGAAAAGGACAAACAAGGACTTGGCCCCTCTTGACATACTATTGAATGAAATTATAGAGGAAGGGAAATTGAAGAATATAGAGAAACTATATGACACTCTGACAGCTGGTGAAAAAGAACAAGTAGAAAATAGTGTTATATTGCATATGGATATGTATAAGAAATTTTTTATGGAAGTAGTAGATGAAGTACCATATGAACTATTTAAGAGACTGGAAGCAAGGAGACAAGCAGTAGTAGACCTTGACAAGAAAATAAAGATAGAAAAACTACTTGTTGTATACCCGGTGAATTCACCCAGAGAAATTGATGACTTAATTGCTAAAGCCAATTGGTCAGTATTTTCTACTGCACACCGACACATTGCTTTAATGGTTGGAAGAGTTAATGAGGTGACTGAGGAGACAGAAAATGCATGGGACATTTTCCTAGTGGAAAAAGAAAAATAAGAAGAATACATGAGCCACAAACCTATAAAGGTATATCAGAAAGAAAGAGACAAGGGTAAAGGTAAAATTGGTGGACCACCCAGTATCAAGGTTAAAGATAACTTGCCCCCACCTCCTTTAATTACTCCACCGGTAAAAACAACAACAGCTACAAAAGATCAACCGGTAGTTGAAAGTATGGATGTAGAGGATGTTAATCCTTATCCTAAAGTCTTATATACAGTGGATGTTGATACTCAAAAGATCAACATTGTGGTAGACAAAGATACAACTGATAAGACTGAAATGGCTAGTGAGCCACCGGTAGCTGAGCAAATTGATAACACATAGGAGAAACCGACAGATGACAAAGAGCAATAGGTAGAGACTTAGACTCAGACTGAGACAATGCAAAAAATAGAGAAACAGATAGAGCAAAAGGCTCCTGAATAGGAACAACAATAGAAACAGGAACAGGTTCATAAGGAAACAGTTCCACCAGCAATAGGAGAAGTGGAAAAACCATTGCTTAAAGAAATGCAAACACAAATAGACCTACCAGAGGTTAAAACAAGCTTGGTTACTTCCACTGGCAGTATTCAGAATGTAGGTTCCTCATCATCAGGATACAAATCAACTAATGTGACTGAGGTACTCTTAGATTCAATTAAAAAGATAACATATTGCATCTCACAAGCTTATAAGGCAATAGATGACACGATACCAATTTTGAAGGTAATTGCTCCTAACTGTAATATAGACAATAAAGATTCTTTAGGACAACTTGATACCTTGTTTAAATATATCATAGAGAACATTGAGAAAATAAAGGAACAAACATTGAAGGACAAAGTAGAAATTGAAAAGCAAAAATTCTTTGATGAGCAGATAAAGAAGTGTACTAGAGATTTTGACACACTTCTACCAGAATTGTGTAATTTATTGAAAAGTACAAAACTCTGTACAAAGACACCCATAAGACAAACTTTTTGACTATAGACATAGATAAGAAGATGAGCAAGGTACATGATGAAATCAATAAACTTGTAAATAATTTTGTTAACTCACCTAATACATTATCAGTTTTTGAACAAAAGATAACAAATTTTGAAGAAAAATTACTTAAATTGGAAAGAGAAAAGGAGAGAATAGTGCATAAGGCAAAGCATCTAAGATTAAAACCGAGTCCAAGATTGGACGATCTAGGATCATTATGGAAGGAAATATATGAGGCACTGATATAGGGACAGAAAACATGGGTAGATCATTTGCAGCATCTCACCGGTACAGTTAAAAGAATAGAGACAACAATAAGAGATAGTAACAAGTTTATGGAGAGTATAAACTTGATTTTGGCAGATCTATTTCAAATTGTAACTACTCAGTTACAAGGTTGAAACTACAAACTCTACAGACATCTTGACAAGCTTTGTCATTGATGCCAAAGGGAGAGTAGTGGGATGAGAAAATTCAAATATCACAGGAATCATATACTCAAGGGGAGCACACATTTTTGGTAACATTTTTGGACTTCACATTTTTGGATACATTTTGAAATTTCTCATGAGTGTTGCCATCAATACCAAAGGGGGAGATTGTTGGCATATGCACACTCCAATGAGACATTGTAGGTGATTGAAGGTTTTGTCATTGATGGCAACCTTACAATCCTATGGCACCGGCAAGGCATTACACTGGCAAGGCATTACATTGGCAAGTTAGTGCATCGACATCAATAGATCACACTCTACACCAGCACTTAGGACACCCACATCGGCATAGAGAAAAGAAGTATATCGGCACAGATGCCAACAAGATTTTGTTATATTACATTTTGTTTATTATTGTAAAAACTTTGTAAGCCGACTTGGCATGTTGTAAAATGACCCTTATATATAAAAGAGATCATTATAGACATTTAGTAAGGAAGTGAGAAAAAATAATGTAAGCAAAATATTAAGGTAGACCTATTATGCGAAATATAGGTTAAAGGATTTATGCAAGAAGCAGAGCAGCAACCGGTACTAGATCAGGCATTATAGATGCTATTGTAAAGCAGTACAAGTTATTGGATTTGTATAATCCTCATTGTAATTCAATGAGACTTCCCATTGAGCAGTGAGCTCTAGGCAGTTGGCCTTCCTACATGTGCAAGCCCCTATTGTAAGTAATATTCTCTTATTGGCCAGTGAATGAATATTGTGGGTCACAAATCCCACCAAGGTTTTTCCCACACCGGGTTTCCTTATTAAATCCTTGTGTCAGGGTGTGCTTTTCATGTGGATGTTCTTAATTTTGTTTATTTCATTATTTCTTGCATACCGGTACAATGTTGTAATATGTTCTACATGTTTTAAGTTAAGAAATTCTAATAACCAGTTAGATACTAATTCACCCCCCCTCTCAGTATTTGTGGGATTCCTAACAAAATGAACCTACATTGAACCCACCGGTAGAGAATGAAGATCCAGTTACACTGGTATCATCTGAAAACTCCATTGTAAGTGAAGAACAACAACAAACAAAGACACCCTCGTATGTAAGATTGAACCACTTTGAAAGTCTGATAATTGAGAACAAATATCAAGGAGTTATGACAAGAGGAAGACTGGCAAATGAAGAGGCATGTCTTATTTCTCAAATTGAACCAGCATCAATTAATGAGGCATGTAAAGATAAACACTAGATTAAAGCTATGGAAGAAGAATTAGAACAAATTGAAAAGAATAACAAATGGGCATTAGTTCCCCGACCTAAAGACAAAAATGTAATTGGAATAAAATGGGTATTTAGAAACAAACTTATAGAAGATGGTAAGGTAATAAAAAATAAAGCAAGACTAGTGTGTAAGAGATATTCTTAGAAAGAAGGAATTGATTATAATGAAACCTTTGCACCAGTAGCTAGAATTGAGGCAATCAGATTATTCTTAGCTTTTGCAGCACACAAGAACTACAAAGTATATCAAATGGATATTAAATGTGCATTTCTAAATGGAGATCTTGAAGAAGAAGTTTACATTGAGCAGCCTGATGGATTTTCTTTGACAGATAACAAAGATATGGTTTGTAGGTTAAGGAAAGCTTTGTATGGGTTGAAGAAAGCTCCAAGACCTTGGTATGCTAGACTGGATAAATATCTTTTGAAGATTGGTTTTTCTAAAGGTAATGCTGACAACAATCTATACTATAAAGTGACTAATGATGACATCTTAGTTATATAATTTTTTGTTGATGATATAATCTTTGGAGGAGAAGATGGATTATGTAAAGACTTTTCTATTGAAATGTAGCAAGAATTTGAAATGCCTATGATTGGAGAGATAAAATTATTTTTAGGATTGTAGATTTCATAGATTGATAAAGATATATTCTTAAGTCAATCTAAGTACTTGAAGGAGTTACTAAAGAAATTTGAGATGAAGAACTATAAACTAGTAAGCACACTTATGACTACAAATGGCAAATTATCACTAAGGGATGAATTTACACTTGTTAATCTGACTAGATACAAATCTATGATAGGAGGTTTACTGTATTTAACACAAACTAGACCTAATATTGTGAATGCAGTATGTATTGTTTTAAGATTTCAGAGTAATCCTAGAGAAAATCATGAATTGACAGTAAAAAGGATTTTTTGGTACTTACAAGGCACTACAAATCTTGGCTTATGGTATCCTAAAGATGAAAAATTTGAATTATGTGCATACACAGATGCAAATTAGGTAGGAGATATGGATGATAGAAAAAGCACCACTAGCAGAGCATTTTTTCTTGGAAGCAGATTAATTTCTTGGTTGAATAAGAAACAAAGTTGCACATCTTTATCAACAGCAAAATTAGAATATGTTGTAGAAACAACTAACTATACACAGGTATTATGGCTTAAGCAAATGTTGAAGGGCATAAAGGTAAAATGCAAGGAACCTATAACTATCTATTGTGATAATATGACAACAATTGATATATCTAAGAATCTGGTACTACATTCTTAAACTAAACATGTTTCTATCAAACTAAATTTTCTAAAAGAAAATGTTGAAGCAAAAGAAGTAAAAATGGTTTATGTAAATACTAAAGAGCAGATTACAAATATTTTCACTAAGCCTTTGCCTAAGGAGAATTTTGAATATCTCAGAGATCATCTTGGGGTCATACCCCCACCAGTAGAGACTTAGACAATTGATGTTTGTCATCAACCGACAGAATTAACAGAGTGTAAAGCGGAAAAATCGAACCCTAGTCGTTCTCCCCTCCCCAACTCCAAGGAGAGAGAAGGGAGAGTCACTAGGGTTGATGGTTTTCACTTAGGGGAGACTTTACATTCAAAAGAGGGGTTGAAACCCAGCAGATCCAATCCCACACAATGCAAGATTGGATTCTAAATGAGTTTCAAGGGTTAAGACATCAAGGATACCCTCTTTTGTAAAGAATGTAGATAGAAAGATTGAACTAGGAATGCATGTAAAGCAAGAAAGATTCGCTTATAAACAGAGATCGGGATACGGGATGAAGCTGCAGACCTGGAATTAGCAGTAAAATGTCAAGACGGTGTTGTTCTGCAAATTTGAGCAAAAGTTGATGGGACGATGGCGCCCGGCGTGCACATGGTCCTCCGAAAAATCCGCGAAACGAAGGTGGATCTGTTCGTCTCTGCACAAGGATTCCAGATCTTCAATTACAGCCGCGTACCTGCAACCTACACATGGAAAAGAGAGGATGATTGGGGGGTTAGGGATGAGGGTTTTGCCTTTAGGTCAAACCCCAGTTTTGGAATTAACCAAGAAATGAGAATGCTGTAAATGTAAATGTTTGTAATGTAAACAAGTACTGATACCTTGTTGTAAGAATGTTTGTATTCTTACATGCGAAGGTGTAATGTATGTAGTGTGTTGTATGTTGTATGTGATCTCTTCTTCAATGGTTGAATCCTTGTCTTGAATGCAACACTTAGCCTTGAATGGAGACTTTAGAATGATCAATTGCTTGAAGAAATGCTTGAATGCTTGAATGCTTGAATATCACTTTCGCCTTTTTTTTCCATCTTCCAAAATGAGAGAGGAAATGTAGTTTATATACTTGTCAATTAGGGTTGAAAGACTAATTTTCCCGACCTTAGGCCGACCAGGAAATATTATTTTCCAATTTGCAAACATAAAGACCTAAAGCCCCAAAAGAGACCAGGCCCAAAAATAAGGCCAGGGACCAGGGCGCTGGGCGCCATGGTCTTGGGGGACTAGGGCGCTGGGCACCCTAGTCCTGAAGGACCAGGGCACTAGGCACCATGGTCCCACCTCCAAGGATAGCAGGGTGCAAGGAGGATCAGGCCAGGGTGTTGAAAAATGCATTTTTTGGTGTCATGAACAAGTTTTGGGGTCTCCATTCAGGTTTAGTGTTGCGCCGCCATCATGAAGACCCAAATGTGGTCAAAATTGCAAGTGTCACAATTTTAGGATGCTACATTTAGCCCCCACTTTAGTGGGAGTATAAGCGTACGCTCATACTTCCGGTAAAGTACAAGGAAAGAGCATTGAAAAACTTTCACCACGTCAAGGAGGCAAGATACACCAAGCCCCCAGTGGACTAAGGATCTTATGACTTCGATTGACAAAGTAAAAGGGAAGATCACAAGGGAGAACCATGACTATCAGTAGTAAGGTTCCCTCACTATGAGTCATGCAAGAAAGATATCAAAAATTTTCAAGGCAAAGCTAAATTTGTCAAGAAATTTTCAAGTATCTTGAAAAGATATGAACGGGATGTATGGCCCCCTACGTTAAAGCGATCGCACATGCCTCACTGGGGGTGATTGCTTTAAGGTAGTGATACATATAAGAAATGAGAAAGGAGCACGTTATCACAAGGATTTAGCCCCCAAGTGTGAGATAAGCCCAAGGATAATAGACACAAAACACAAAGCATAAGGTGACTTTGCTTTCCTCGGGGTCAGTATGCTGTATGATTATTCATGTATATCATATGTATGTATGCATAATTGTTCTTCATTCCCCAATCTAGGAAGGTCACCTAGAAGAAGGGAACACATGTTTCTTTTGAGTCAACATGAGAGAGACCAAAAGAGATCTCAATGTTTTGCATCGTCCTCAAGTAGACAACACTAAGGACAACAAATAGAAGAATGAGAATAACACATAGAAGAAGTGACAAAAGAGAGGAGGAGAGAATCTGCTATGCTAATGAACTAGTCTAGCATGTCATCTACCCCTTGATCTTGCTGATCAATATTTCGGGAAGGTAGGAAACACGCTAGAGGAGGAACATCCAACATAGCAGATGGAGCTATCACAAGATCCAAACAAGGGCTATGTTCATATCCCAAGCCATGGTGTTCTTGTCTAGGAGCTAGGATAAGTGCTTTAGAAAATTCGTTAGATAGATGGTTATCAACATCAACATATTCATATTCACTATCAGCATGAACAGGAGTAACATTTTCATCATGAATAGCATTTTCATCTATATCATCATCACGATTTATAAAAATAGGATCTTTAACTCGCACAGGATCAAGACCATCATGCATCTTATGTTTAGGAGATTTCGGCTCAATCGTCGACTGAGGAGAAAATGGAATAATACTGGCTGAAGGTGTTTTTGGGGATTGCAAAGTTTGAGAAGTAGTTGCCTGAGCTCTAAGATGACGCTTTCATTGGCGTTCACGTGCAGAACGATTTCGTCTAGTCTTAGTAGGAAGTTGCGAAGATTGAGGAGGAGGAATATTATCATCCTTATCACTTGGGTGTTTAGGTTGTGGTCTCTTAGGTTGAATAATAGGAGAAGAGGAAGGCCTCTTCTCTCCATAAGAGGAAGGAGGAGGAACTGCTCCATATAAGGGAGGAATATTTGGTTTAGGAAGGAGACCAAGTCCATCATGACGAGGAGGGATAGGTCTACTTTTAGAGAGTTTATTAGTCATAGGCATAGTCACATCCATAGGGATGGGTTGGGAATCTTCTTGAGGAAAGACATTAGTTTTATCTTTCAAAGGAAGAACTTCCTTCTCAAGAACGATAGGAATATCAAGTTTGGGTGTTCTAGGTTCACTTAGAGATAGGATCATATCTTTTTTCCACTTTTGATAAGATTTGAAAAGATGATCACTTCGCGGTGGAAGAGATTGGAATTGTTTAGGCCAAAAATAAACAATAGGAATGCTAGAAGTTCTTTCAGCTGGTTTAAAGAGACTATGATTGACAGTAACAACTTCACCATTATGGGGAAATTTCAAACACTTGTGAATAGGAGAAGCGATAGCTTTCAGGGAAGATAGCCAAGGATAGCCTAGCTTCACACGAAATTGTTCGGATGATGCAATAATAGCAAAGTCCACATCAAGGGATTTGTTATGGACCTCAATAGGTAATGTAATAGAACCAATTGCAGGAGAAGAAAATGCATCAAATAATTTCACAACCACATTTGTTTCATCATAGATCACTTGATTCAATTGCAAAGTAAACATAAATTCTTCAGTAATGATATTAACCATAAAAGAAGGATCAATAAGCACTCCACGGCAAGGTGTATTCTTGACTTTTTCAACTATATATAATGGACCATCAGGTGCCCTGATAGTTTCACTAGAATCAAAGGTGATGGAAGGTTCTTTAGGGATTTTCTGCTGCTCTACAAAGTTAATCACATTCAGAGTCATAGACACAAGATCATCAGGTGAGACAGAGGAATCAGTAGTATCAATCACATTAGAGGTATGAGAAGGTAATGGATTGGTAAAAAATTGAAGATTTTGGTTAGGAGGAGCTACAGATGTGTTGCCTTTATCATTCACTCCAGAAACAGAAATAGTATTATTATCAATCAAATCTTGAATTTTACCCTTTAAAGCAAAACATTTTTCAGTATCATGCCCAGGATGACGATGAAATTGACAAAAAGATTTGTTATCAAAATAGGGTGAGTTAATCTTTGCAGGATCTATTTGCCTTATAGGAGGAAGAGTAAGCACATTTTGTTCCAATAACTTATTCATAATACTATACAATGATTCATTCAAAGGAGTAAACTTTCTCTCTTTCTTGAAAAACTTAGCAATAGGAGGCACACCTGATGTTGCATTCACATTGTTGTTGATGATGTTTTCATTGAATTTAATGGACTCTCTGTTCGGTTTAAACTTCCCAAATGGTTGTTGACTACTATCACCCTTATCACCTGGAGCCATAGGATTTGCTTGTTCCATTTGACTCACAGTCAGTTGATAATTGTGAAGAGTTGTGCACAACTATTGGAAAGAAGTAAACTCAGAAAATAGAAGTTTTTCTCTAATGTCTTTTTGTAAATTAGAAATAAAGATTCGTTGAATATCATTGTCAGGCACCGGAAAAGAAATTTGAGCATACAAATGCTTATATCTACCAATGAAATCAGTCACTTTTTCTTTAACACCTTGTTTACAATGAATTAAATCAATCAAAGTAACCTTAGGACTTGTATTGTTTTGAAATTGTTGAATAAAAGCATTTGAAAGTTGTTTGAAAGAAGTATTAGAATAGGAAGGCAGCGAGCAATACCATTGTAGGGCTTTATCTCTTAATGTTCTAGTAAACAGTTTTGCAAGCAACCTTTGGTCATAAGAAAAATTAGTACATATTGTTTGAAAGGTCTTAACATGTGTTAAAGGATCACCCTTACCATTATAAAGCTCCAAATGCAGAATTTCAACATGTTTAGGGGGGATAGCTCAGACAATGTCAAGAGAAAGTGGGCTCGCAACATCAAATGTGGGCACACTAAACTTAGATTGATTCATAGAGGCAATTTGTTGCTGTAAAGAAGAGACAGTTTGTGCAAGATTGTTAATGGTCGCTTCAGTCGAAGAGTTCATATTAGATGTGTTAGATTGTGATGGAGGTGTTATGTTATTGAAAGAAGGTAGAGAGTAAGGTGGTGGGACACTATGATAGTTAGTCATAGGAGATGATTGGACAGGAGGAACACTACAAGGAGGAATGGAATGATTAAACGAATTGTCCCCTTGCATCATGTTCATTTGTGGTGATATAATAGGGACACTCATTGAAGGAATGAATGAAGAAGTCAGATTGAATGAAGGAAGAGGGTTGACTGAAGAAGAAGGATTTCCCCCATGACTGGTGATCATAGGAGGAATGTCTTGTGTTGAAGTAGTCATTATGTTTGATGTAAAAGTAGGTATATTAGCAATAGGAGTTGTCAAAGGAATAGAATGATTAACTTGAGTAGGAGGTTGTGTATAACCTAAGGTTTTGGCACAACTCTTCATAGGCATCACATTCGAATCCACAATGTGTGCAATACCACGTAAAATATCAATTCCATTCTTATCATTTTGAACCATACGTTTTAGACCCTCAATTAAAGGAAGAGCTTGACTATCAGGGTATTCTTGAGACATCCATTGTCAAAAATCATCAAATTGGTTATCCAATTTTGAAAGTTGTTCTATAGAAACCTCATGGAGAGCTTCTTCATCATTAAGAGGATTAGAGGAATTACCCATGTCCTCGTTAAAAAGGCCATTCAAATTAGGTTCTATCTCCTCGGTAATTACACCTTGGAAAGACTTAATTCTAAGGCTTCGTCTAACGGGAATAGTATAAGTAGGGCTTATTGTTGTAAAACTCATGCACTAAAGAAAGAGAGAAGATTTTGAATTTTAGAGGTAGCAAATTTCAATAAAATCAGCCAATCTCCTAGATTTAAGCTGTTAAATGCAATTAGGACAATCTCCCAAAATTTCGAAAAAAAAGTCTGAGACCGTGGGGAATGGAGTGCACTCGGTCCTCGCAACTTTTTTCAAAATTTTCAGGGATGAAAGTTATGATGATTTTAAAGCGCATTTGAAAAAATTGAGTGATTTTACGATCTATAGATAGGCCAAATTAAAGTTGCAATCTCAAAATTGAACCCTACCAAGATTGTTGAAAAATGTAAAATTTGAATTTTGAAAAAGAGAGGGAAACTGAAATTTTGAATTTTATGATTTTAGAGGGAATGCTGAAAGCAATGCAAGTTTCGAAATTTAAAAGTTGACTCGATTTAATGCAAAATTCGAATTTGAAAGTGGAAATCAAAGTTGCTGCAATTAAACACTTAATTTCAAAAGTCACAAATTGTAAAAATTTGAATAAAGCATTGAAATTTCGAATGAATGCTAACACACTTTTCAGATTTAGGACAGTAAGAAACACAATTTTGATACAAATTTCAATTTCAACAATTTTTGAATGATTAGAAGCCTCAATCCAAGCAATCGCTAGACCAACTTTGACTTTAATTTTGAAGGTGTTAAAATTGATAAAATCAGCCAAAATTCTGGATTTTAGCAGAAAAATACAGTAAGATCTAGCTCCCGAAATTTTGGAAAAAATGTCGGGGACGATGGCGCTCAGGGTGCACACGGTCCTCGTAACTTTTTTCCAAATTTTCAGGGATAAGAGATATTGTGATTTTATTGCGGAATCCAAAGTTACAACCGATTTGGAAGTGTTTTGATCAGTGAAATTATCAGTCAAAGGTTGAATCAAGAAGGTTTTAAAAAATTAGGGTTTTGACATTTAACCACTTAATTTTCAGAATTAAAGCACAAATATGAATTGACAATTTGCAATAGAAGGGTAGATCTGAAACAAGCATTAACAATTAAACATTTCACAAGTTTAATTACTTAAAGGAAAATTTTAGGGTTTTTATGCAATCAACCTCTAAAATTTGCAAAAGATCAAACATGGAAATGTAATTAGGAAAGAAAAATTTTCAGATCTAAACATGAATAATCAGAATGAGGATGTTCATGTCGGGTTCACCAAAATGTAAAGCGGAAAAAATTGAACCCTAGTCGTTCTCCCCTCCCCAACTCCAAGGAGAGAGAAGGGAGAGTCACTAGGGTTGATGGTTTTCACTTAGGGGAGACTTTACATTCAAAAGAGGGGTTGAAACCCACAAGATCCAATCCCACGCAATGCAAGATTGGATTCTAAATGAGTTTCAAGGGTTAGGACATCAAGGATACCCTCTTTTGTAAAGAAATGTGGAAAGAATGATTGAACTAGGAATGCATGTAAAGCAAGAAAGATTCGCTTATAAACAGAGATAGGGATACGGGATGAAGTTGCGGACCTAGAATTAGTAGTAAAATGTCGAGACGGTGTTGTTCTGCAAATTTGAGCAAAAGTTGACGGGACGATGGCACCCGGCGTGCACACGGTCCTCCGAAAAATTCGCGAAACGAAGGTGGATCTGTTCGTCTCTGCACAAGGATTCCAGATCTTCAATTATAGTCGCATACCTGCAACCTACACACGGAAAAGAGAGGACGATTGGGGGGTTAGGGATGATGGGTTTGCCTTTAGGTCAAACCCCAGTTTTGGAATTAACCAAGAAATGAGAATGCTATAAATGTAAATGTTTGTAATGTAAACAAGTACTGATACCTTGCTGTAAGAATGTTTGTATTCTTACATGCGAAGGTGTAATGTATGTAGTGTGTTGTATGTTGTATGTGATCTCTTCTTCAATGGTTGAATCCTTGTCTTGAATGCAACACTTAGCCTTGAATGGAGACTTTAGAATGATCAATTGCTTGAAGAAATGCTTGAATTCTTGAATTCTTGAATATCGCTTTCGCCTTTTTTTTCCATCTTCCAAAATGAGAGAGGAAATGTAGTTTATATACTTGTCAATTAGGGTTGAAAGACTAATTTTCCCGACCTTAGGCCGACCAGGAAATATTATTTTCCAATTTGCAAACTTAAAGACCCGAAGCCCCAAAAGAGACCGGGCCCAAAAATAGGGCCAGGGACCAGGGCACTGGGCGCCCTAGTCCTGAAGGACCAGGGCACTGGGCGCCATGGTCCCACCTCCAGGGACAGTAGGGTGCAAGGAGGATCAGGCCAGGGTGCTGAAAAATGCAGTTTTTGGTGTCATGAACAAGTTTCGGGGTCTCCATTCAGGTTCAGTGTTGCGCCGCCATTGTGAAGACCCAAATGCGGTCGAAATTGCAAGTGTCACAATTTTAGGACGCTACACAGAGAAATATTTTACTCCAGCTTTGATGAGGTGAGCTACTTCTCAGTAGGAGTAGTTGGTATTTTGTATTTTGAACTTGGTTTTTATTGCTTTGGCATTTGATGTCAAAGGGGGAGAGATAGATATGGAAAAACACATGTTACTCCTAGGGGGAGAGATTGATTATTCTTTGTACCTAAATTTTGATTTCTGGTTTTGATCTCTTTTTGGGAGATTGTTGGTTTTTGGTATTTGGCATTTCTGTTTTGGCACTTTGATGGTTTTTCGATCTTGTGTTGCCATCAATGCCAAAGGGGGAGATTGTTGGTATTTTGGATATGTTGATATGTTTTTGTCATTGATGTCAACACCTATTAACTCTGGCACTTAGAGAATTGGCAATGTTCACTGACAAGCAAAGTGACTTATGCATAGTCACTAGTATCTGGTACACCGACATGATATATTGTTCACCGACACTTGGAATGATATAGAAAACACTTGGTTATGATGAAGAAATCTTCTGGACACTTTGTCTTGAAGATTTATTCATTGGTATATTCATGTTTGCATATTTGTTGCTACCAGCAAATAGGTCTAGGATAAGCACCGATAGGCTTATCTATTCCAGATCAGCACGACATACTATGGAGATGATTTTGTTGTTATTGTAAATGGATAGAGGGAACATCATGCATTGGATATTGTTTTATTTGTAATTGATTTTATTGTAATATCTTTTAGAGTTGACCTACTAGAATTGGTCTTAGGTTATGGTATATATGTAAGATCTTATTTGTAAGATCGATATGTGAATGTGTGAAGGATTGTAATTTGGTATATGCAAGAATAATAAGAGATATACACATAGACATCATTTGAAGGTTGAAGGAAGGTTTTGTGAAGGCATATTAGAACTAAACTGATACTGAATACAACATATGAAGATGCTATTTTGAGAAGTACATCATTATTGGATTTAACCATCCAATTGTAGTCAGTGTGACTCCTATTTGTGTTTGAGCAGTGAGCTCTAGGCGCTTGGCCTTTCTGCATGTGCAGACCCCATTTGTATACACATACTATCTGCAGTAGTATCATCTGATTGTGGGTAAGGTTTCCCACCATGGTTTTTCCCCTTGCAGGGCTTCCACGTACAAATATTGGTGTTATGTGTTGTGGATGTTATTGTCTTTCTATTTCATGCATTGATCTTTACCAGTACTACAATTAACTGATAAACTATCTACTAGCATAAAGTTTGGTTTACCAATATTAAACATTAAGGTTGGTTAAGTATTTTTTGGTTTGAACTTATTTGACAGCTGATTCACCCCCCATCTTAGTTGTCTCCTATGAATCAGGAAGATATTATCTAAAGGTTAGAGGAAAGGTTATGAATGTGTTTGGCACTCATGGTAAGTGCTTAAACCAGTACTAAATCCAGCATTTCAGATGCTATTCTAGAGTAGTACATTGTTTATTGGATTTAACCATCCAATTGTAGTCAGTGTGACTCCTATTTTGTGATTGAGTAGTGAGCTCTAGGGGGTTGGCCTTTCTGCATGTGCAAACCCCATTAATATATACACTTACTATCTGCACTAGTATCATCTGATTATGGGTAAGGTTTCCCTCCATGGTTTTTCCCCTTATAGGGTTTCCATGTCAAAATATTTATGTCATGTGTTGTGGATGTTGTTTCTCTTTGTGTTTCATACATTAAGTTATATTGATACTACTATAACTATTAATTTGTTTTATCAGCATTAAGTTTGTTTTATTGACACTTTATTTTAATTGCAATAAAGTTGGTCATATGGCATCTAGGTGTCCTGATAGACATGCAAGACTAAGAGATGAAGCTAAGAGAATATATAAACCTAACCCTAAATATCGAAGATACAAATTTAAGAAAAATAGAGATAAGTCATGCTACTATGTAGATGAAGGTGTTACAGATGACTCTGATGAAGATCCAACAGATAGTGGATGGGAATTTGTTGCATTAAAAGAAGATCAACTGGCACCTATTGTCAAACTGGTAGAGCAGACATTAGCAACAAAAATTGAAGAAAAGGATGAATGGATCATTGATAGTGGATGATCACATCATATGACTGGTGATAAAATAAAATTCTTATCATTACAGGAAATTTATGGAGGTCTAGTAAGATTGGAGATGACAAAGATTGTTTAATAAAAGGAAGAGGCACTATATCTTTGGATGGTAAGCACAACACTGACAATTTTTATTATGTTGAAGGTTTAAAGAATAATCTTTTGAGTGTTCATCAGTTAGTGGGAAAAGGATTTCAATTACAATTCAAGAATAAAAAATGCAAAATCATGAACAAAACTGGATTGGAGATTGCAATCGGTAATCAGACTAAAGGTAATATCTTTCATTTGAATACCAGTGATAAGACATGTCTGATTGCTCACATCGATGAAAGTTGGTTATGGCATAAAAGACTCTGTCATATGAATTTTGATTGCATTGTAAAGATTAGTTCAACCAAGGAAGTAAGGGATTTACCTAAGATTGTGAAACCTCATAATCTGGTATGTAAGGAATGTCAAATGGGAAAGCAAGTTAGAACAACATTTTAGAGCATTTCTGAGAAATCCAATAATATTCTTGATTTAATTCATACTGATTTATGTAGTCCAACAAGAACAAGGAGTCTTCAGGGTGATAGATACTTTATGCTAATAATTGATGATTATTCTAGAATGTGTTGGGTTACTTTTCTCAAGGAGAAATCATAAGCTTTTGGAAGATTCAAGATATACAAGGCAATGGTAGAGAATGAAACCAACAAGAAAATCAAATGCTTGAGATCTGATCAAGGAGGAGAATTTACATCTAGGGAATTCAATGCATTCTGTAAAGTGAATGGAATCAAAAGACAACTATCAGCACCCCAAACACCTCAGTAGAATGGAGTTGTGGAAAGGAAGAACAAAACTATACTGGATGCAACAAAAACCATGATGATGGAAGCAAATCTACCTCATGTGTACTAGAGAGAAGCAGTGAATACAACACTTTATACTTTCAATGTTGTTCACATCAAAGGTGAAACTGGTAAGACCCCTTATGAACTATGGTTTGGTCATACTCCTACTCTTAAATACTTTAGAATATTTGGAAGCAAATGCTATATTAGGAGAGATGAGTCTATTGGAAAATTTGATCCTAGAAGTGATGAAGGAACATTTCTTGGTTATTCAACTAGAAGCAAGGCATATAGATGTTATAATAAGAGATTACAGAGAATCATTGAAAGTACTAAGGTGAAAATAGATGAACATTTTATAGGAGAATCAAGATCTGTAGAACCGATAGTACAAATGATTATAAATCAACTGGAACAGATTGTATTAGAACATAATGAAGAACTAGTAACACCAGCATCATTAGAAAACTCAACTATGACTGAAAAACATGTAAATCAAAATAAACCCAAGTATGTAAGATTAAATCATTCAAAAAATCAGATAAGTGGAAATAAAAATCAAGGTGTTATGACTAGAGGAATATTGGAAAATGAAGAGGTATGTTTAGTTTCTCAAGTTGAACTAACATTACTTGTTGAAGCACGTCAGGATAAACATTGGATAAAAGCAATGGAAGATGAATTAGAACAAATTGAAAAGAATAATACTTGGACATTAGTTCCCCGACCTAAACACAAAATGTAATTGGAACTAAATGGGTATTTAGAAATAAACTTAATGAGGATGGTGAAGTAATCAGAAACAAAGAAAGATTAGTTTGTAAAGGTTATTCTAAAAAAGAAGGAATAGATTATAATGAAACCTTTGCACCGGTAGCCAAAATTAAAGTAGTAAGACTATTTCTTGCATTTGCAGCTCACAAGAACTATAAAGTTTATCAAATGGATATAAAATGTCCATTTTTTGAATGGAGATCTTGAAGAATAAGTTTACATTGAACAACCTGATGGATTTTCATTAACAGATGTTAAGGATATGGTTTGCAAGTTAAGAAAACCTTTATATGGATTGAAGCAAGCTCCCAGAGCTTGGTATGCTAGATTGGATAAATATCTTTTAAAGCTTTGTTATACTAAAGGTAATACTGATAGTAATTTGTATTACAAATCACCAATGACGACATTTTGGTTATTGAAGTATTTGTGGATGATATCAATTTTGGAGGTGAAGAAGAGTTATGTATAGACTTTGTAACAAGATGCAAGAAGAATTTGAAATGTCTATGATTGGAGAGATAAAAAAATTTCTAGGTTTGTAAATTTCACAAACAGATAAAGGTATATTCATATGTCAAACAAAGTACTTGAGGGAACTTTTGAAGAAATTTGGTATGGAAAACTCCAAACTAGTAAGCACTCCTATGACTACAACTGATAAATTGACATTAAAGGATGATTCAGCTCCTATAAACCCAACAAGGTATAAATATATGATTGGAGGATTACTGTATTTGACACAAACTAGACCTGATATAATGAATGAAGTGTGTATTGTTTCAATATTTCAAAGAAATCCTAAAGAAAATCATGAAAGTGCAGTAACAATAATTTTTTGATACCTACAAGGTACAACAAATCTTGCTTTATGTTATCCTAAGAATGACAATTTTGATTATGTCCATATACAGATGCAAATTAGGCAGGAGATGTGGATGAAAGAAAGAGTACCACTGGTGGAGCATTCTTTCATGGCAGAAGGTTAATTTCATGGATCAGCAAGAAGTGAACTTGTATATCTTTATCAACAGCAGAAGCAGAATATATTGTAGTGCTAACTAATTGCACTCAAGTATTATGGATCAAGTAAATGCTGAAGGATATAAAGGTAAAATGCAAAGAACCGGTAATTATTTACTATGATAATTCAGAAGAAATAGATGGGTAAGTGCACAAAGATGGTGGTCAAAAAGGGGGGTATAAGTGGACACTTTTTTTCTGAAATTAGGTGAACCTGAACTTGGAGGCAAAATTTGAAAGTAATCCACTCAAGATATGAAGATAATCAAAGGACAAATATTGTAGTACTCTAAATCTAGTTTCCAAACTACTAAACGTTTTCAAAATTGGATAAGATTAAGGGGGTCAAATCCTTTGCACATGAAAAATTGACCCTATTTTTTTCTGAAAAACATAACATAGTGTCTGATGTGCGCATAAAAAAATGGTCATAGTTAGATTTAGTATTTTCACAAATCCTTTGGCAAAAAGATAGTTAAGAGTGAGCACTAGAAGATGTGTATTTGTTTGTAATTTTTTGTTGAGTATTTTTTTTTTATGATTTTTCCAATCGTGCACATCCTGATAATTCGGTACCTGTTTGTGTGCGAAGCATAAGTTGCACTAAACAAATTAAAAATACAATTTTTTTTTTTAAATTGTAAAGAATAAAGTGCACTACAATAATGTATAATTTTTTTTAAATTTGAATAGGTATATCAAAAGTTATTCAAAAAATGGTGCACCTATGTCTGTTAGAACTATGGAGACACTAGTAAAAGAAATTCAATAATAATATGTTATTGTTGTTCAAATTGAAAACAAATTATATGGTTAGAAATCTCAGAAAATTGGTGAAAATATGGTGGCAATTTTAGAAATACCCACTTTATGAAGTGTAAACCTAATGATGACAAAGTTGATAAACCAAGTTGATAAAATAAAACACGTAAAAAATGAGATAAATTGAGGGAAATCAAACTTCCAATCCATAGCTTTGTCATCCAGGCCTATTTCCAAGCCTAAATAGTCAAAAGCACGTATGGAGTACTTATGGTTTAAAAAGCGTGTATAGGGTACTTATAGTGTAAGCAGCACGTATGCGCTTGTTTCCCTATAAACAGAGCATATGCGCTACCTTTACTATAAATAGTGTATATGTGCTATTGTATAATATGATATTCTATGTATAATATGTGTATATACATATAATATATGTAATATATAATATGTGTATAATATGACATGGTATATATAATATGTTTATATACATATAATATATGTATATATATAATATATTAAACATATATATACACATGTAAGTGTATCATCTCTTCCTCTCAAACGCATACAAGGTGTCTCTCTCTCTCTCCCTCTTTCTCTTTTTCTCTCCCTCCATACCCCACTGCAATTGTGTTTGCACTTCTATAGAAGTAAGTGAATTTATTTCTTGTCTGCAACTTCCTCTTTGATTTTTGTCATGTATCCTCTCCTAAAAAAATTGACTGATGGATTTTTCTGTGTATATTGAATAGGAGGAATAGGGTTTGAAATTGAACCATGGGTGTATTACCGTGACAAACAAGGAAACCTGTAGAAATATTCTTCTTGAATGTGTTTTAAATGAGCAGAGCAGATGTGGAAAATAGTGTCAACAAAGCAACATGATGAGTCAGAGTACCTGCAATATGTTTTTCAAAAGAAAACATGTAGGAAGAGAAAGAGGGAGAGTAACAAAGATGATGTCCTGTAGAATGATAGTGGTGGGTATGCAAGATTTCCCATGTTGTTACACAACGCCTGTAACCTAAAGAAATTAAAGTTTGTTTTATGCATGGCAGTGATAGTATATGATGATCATCACTTGTCAAATAGCTTGGAATGGTACATACCCATGAAAGAAATCAAGTGTGTAATTCCTATAGTCACAATTGAGATCAGTCTTATAACCTTGCAAATTTAATAGCATCATATGTTTTAGATCTTAGGCAGTACTCTTAATGTTAGGTCAAGCTCTTACAGTTGCTTTTTAGTGAAGCCTCATTGTTTGTTCGCTTGAAGTCTCATTGTATGATGTTCTATTCATAACTTTAAATTTAATATATCATTTTATTAGCCCAGCATATGACCCCTTAGGTGTCATTAGAGGTTGTATTGTTTCCTAAGAGGTCATATGGTATCCTGTGACCCCTCCTCTTTCCCTCCCCCCTACTCTCCCCCTCTCCCTCTCTCTCTCTCTCTCTCTCTCTCTCTCTCTCCCTCTCCCTCCCTCTACCTCTCTCCCTCTCTCTACCTTCCCAACTCTCTCTCTCTCTCTCTCTCTCTCTCTCTCTCTCTCTCTCTCTCTCTCTCTCTCTCTCTCTCTCTCTCTCTCCCTCTCCCTTCCTCCATAACCCTTCTTCTCTCCCACCCCCTCTTCTCTCTCCCTCTCCCTCCCTCTACCTCTATCCCTATCTCTACCTTCCCTCCCTTGTCTCTCTCTCTCCCTCTCTCTCCCTCTCTCTCTACCTGCAATATGTTTTTTAGAAGAAAACAATAGGTAGAAAGAGAAAGAGGGAGAGTAACACAGATGATGTCTTGTAGAATGATAGTGGTGGGTATACAAGAGTTCCCATGTTACACAACACCTGTCACCTAAAGAAATTAAAGTTTGTTGTATGTATGGCAATGGTAGTATATGATGACCATCACTTGTCAAACAATTTGGAATGGTACATACCCATGAAAGAAATCAAGTGTGTAATTCCTATAGTCACAATTGAGATCAGTCTTATAACCTTGCAAATTTAATAGCAGCATATGTTTTAGAACTTAGGCAGTACTCTTAGGGTTAGCTCAAGCTCTTACACTTTCTTTTTAGTGAATCCTCATTGTTTGTTCACTTGGAGCCTTGTCGTATGATGTTATATTTATAACTTTAAATTTAATATATCATTTTATTAGCCCACCATATGACCCCTTAGGTGTCATTAGTCGTCGTATTGTTTTCGAAGAGGTCATATGGTATCCTATGACCCCTTAAGACCCCTCCTCTTTCCCTCCCCACTACTCTCCCCCCTCTCTCTCCCTCTCTCTCTCTTTCTATGCCTTCCTCCATACCCCTTCTTCTCTCCCACCCCACCTCTTCTCTCTCCCTCTCCCTCCCTCTACCTCTCTCTCTCTCCCCTCTCTCTCTCTCTCTCTCTCTCTCTCTCTCTCTCTCTCTCTATACCCCTTCATCTCTCCCACCCCCCTCTTCTCTCTCCCTCTCCCTCTCCCTCCCTCTACCTCTCTCCCTCTCTCTCCCTCTTCCCTCTCTCTCCCTCTCCCCTCTCCTCTCCCTCCCTCTCCCTCCCTTCCCCCTACTTCTCTCCTTCTCTCCATCTCTCCCTCTCTCTCCCTCTCTCTCCTTCCATCTCTCCCTCTCCCACCTATCCTCTTCTCTCTCTCCCTCCCTCCCTCTACCTCTTCCCCCCATCTTCTCTCCCTCTCTCCCTCTCTCTCCCTCTCCCCTCTCGTCTCCCTCTCTCTCCCTCTCCCCTCTCCTCTCCCTCTCTCCCTCTCTCTCTCCCTCTCTCTCCCTCTCCCCTCTCCTCTCCCTCTCTTTCCCTCTTCCCTCTCCTCTCACTCTCTCTCCCTCTCCCACCCCCCCTCTTCTCTCTCTCTCTCATTCCCTCTCTCCCTCTCTCTCTCCCTCTCCTCTCTCTCCCTTACCCCCTCTTCTCTCCCTCTCCCCCTCTCCCTTCCTCCATACCCATTCTTCTCTCCCACCCCCCCTCTTCCCTCTCTCTCTGTCTCTCTCCCTTCCTCTACCTCTCTCAAGAGCCCGTACGAGGTACTGAAACTATTAGTTCCCTATCGTGCCATAACTTTTTTAAGGCTTAGTAGTGTGTATGCAGTACTTATTACTCATAAGCATGTACGGGGTACTATTCCCATTATTCGTTACCCTACAATAACACTTTTAGGCGTAGTAGGGCGTACACGCTACTTATCAGCCCAGAATGGGAAAAAAGAATATTGTTGGGCTTGTCAACATTTTATGGTCTAACAGCACGTACCCAATTTATAGACATAGTTTTAGTTGCCCAAGAGCCCCAACGACCTCAAAAGAAGTTTTTGAGGTCGTTTAAGGCCCCACTGGAACTGTGTGTGCACTTCTATCACTGTTGTATACATAAAAGTAAGTGAATTTTTTGTTTTTGCATGATTTCAAATGATTGAATTGTTATTTTTATTAGTTTTTTTTTTTTGCATGGTTTCAAATGATTGAATTGTGATTGTTTAATAGTTTTATTCCAAAAAATAGTGATAAGATGCATATTTATGGTTATTTATTTATTTATTTTTGAACTTTTCTTTACATATATATGTAATATGATTCTATTTAGGTCAAACGATCTCAACAATGGGAAAGAACAAGTGAGGAATGATGGAACAATGAGAGGCTCAAAAGGAAAGACAAAGGCAGCATATGATGAAATTGCATGACATAAGAACAATGGGAGAAGAAGGTATGTCAACCTCAACATCTCAATTCGATTTACCAAATGAATATAATGCACCTAATGCAATTGAAGAAGAAACATTTGATAATTTACCATTTGAACCTAATGCAATTGAAGAAGATACCACATTGAATAATCAATTAAATGATGAACATATTACACCTTCTCTACTTGATGAATTGAATGCACATAATGCACCGATGTTAACACCTCCTAGAATCATTCATAGGAAACCAAAGTATCTAATTGACATTGATGAGATTATATCGAAGTCAATGCCCAATAAAATGAATGAATGAACATGTAGGAGAATGGTTAAAAGAATATGGCAAAACTATTTTAAAAACTTAAATCAAACCGCAAGATGTCAATTAATTGTTCAAATGATTAAAAATTTGAATTTTAGAGAGACAATGAAAATTCTAGGCCTACGATCATCTATAAGTAACAGTGAAAGAACTATTGTCAGAAATCTATTTGATGCATATCAATATATTGGTTCAAAATCATGTAGTAAAGATTCTAATGCTACTCGACGTGTCATTACATCAACCATAATGAGCAATAAAATAAAAAAAGATCGTTTGATAATAAAAACAAGTAAGTCATTAAACGTTAGTAGAACAACATTAAGTAAAGCATTAAAGAGGCGAGAACAAATAAAGGAACCTAATAATAATTCTCTTTGGGCATTCTCGGGTAGACTACCATGCAAAGACAAGGTTGTTGTAGATGCACTAAAAACAATAATTGAAAATTTTTGGCATGACAACACAAGAGTATTGCCCAACCAAAGAGATGTTGTTAGAAGGCAAATTGGGTCAAAAAATTGTAAGCCACATGCGAAACACTATGTGGATATGACTCAAACTAAATTTTATGAAAGATTCCTTCAAACGTTTCCTCAAATAAAAATTTACCAAAGATTTTTTGATATGGATAAACATTTTTATATTAAGATTAATCATGTATGCACCACGTGTTGTTGTAGGATTCATATTGAATTTTCCATGCATTATGATATTTTTTGTCATATTTGTTCTACTTTGCACACTAGCGATGTTTTGCAGGAATGTAATATACAAGCACCTCCTAAGTCGGCAAGAGAATTTACTTCAAGTGTGCTATGTAATAGACATGATGGTTGTATTTATTATAAGATGCCTTGTTTGGAAGGTTCTTGTGCTATATGTGGTGGTTTGCAATGTTTACCAAGATGCATACATTTGGAGAGCACACATGAAATTGGTACAAAACTAGTTTCTTTCAGAAAATACAAGACAGTCACATATGGAGTTAAAGATGGAAAATATTTGAAGAGATGTGAGCTAGTGAAAAATGATATATGTGTAGCTTAATTTATGAAAATGTTTCAAGAGAAACTAGTTTATGAGTACATAATGCATACACATAGAGCTCGTTGGTTAGATGAGCAATTCAAGTTATGCAAGGACACATTTCCTCTTGGCACCATTGTCTCTATCATTGATTTCACTGAAAATTATACACTACAACCTCAAAATGAAGTGCAATCCATGTATTATCACTCTACACAAGTTTCTATTTTTGTACACATAGCATTCATGCATGCAGATGATAGCACATAGGAGGATAGAAAGGTTGTAAGAGAGTATCACTTCTACATAAGTGATGATCATACTCATTCATTGGAGTTTGTACAAGGATTCTTTAAAGTTTTCTATGATAGTTTAAGGGAAAGGAACATATGATACAACCGACACTTAATATGGTCAGATAATTGCATCACACAATTCAAGAATGCAAGGATGTTTTATTGGTTGACAAGGATGCATGTGACGAGTGGTGTACAACATTTTTAGAATTTCACTGAGGCTGGACATGGTAAGGGAGAGCATGATGGTGTAGGAGCATGTGTGAAAAGAGCCCTAGCTAGGGAAGAATTGAAGTACAAAGGTGGTGCTGAGTTGGTAGATGTAGAAACAATTGTACAATGGTGTAAGTCTATGATGGGTCCCAGTAATCCAGGCACGTCATTGTTTCATAGATATTTTTGGTTGATTACTGAATCTAACATTGAAAACTATCTATATCATTATACAGTTGCAAGATTGAGTGACATGCACTCATTTACAAGTTCAAATTCAAGTTCACTGGTAATTTATATGAGACAGATGGTATGTTTTTGCTCTTCATGCATGTATTGTTTGTGGGAAGAATGTGAATCAGAAGAGTGGGTTGACAAATGGTCTTGTAGGCTGTTGGTTCCCATTGATTCATATCAAATTCCCAAAGCACTACAATTGAGCCAAATGGAGACATTAGTGGATTTTGACCATGTATCTGACCTAGTGGATTTAGGTGATTTTTTGAGTTAATTTTTTTGTAAGTATTCTTTTTGGTTCAGTTTGTTGTACATCATACTTTATTTTTTGTATTAATTAATACTTTATAAAATGCAGGTCATGTGTATGTAGTTGTTGCAGAAGAGAACAATGAAGAAGGAACAAATTACTATTTGTGTCATTGTGTTGAGCCTAAAAGAAAATTGACAACCACAATCATTGACAGAGAGGGTATTGAGTACCCAATAGGGTCTGTTGTCAAGATAGGAACATGGCTTCAGAGATACCCTATCAAGAATTATGATGTTTGGTTGTTCGAGGACTTTGAAACACATAGACATATTCTTCATTTCTCTAACCTTGTTGTTGCAACAAATATTCATTTGATGAAGTATCGTGGTAGACCTCATAACAAGATTTTATGGAAAGTTCTTGAATCTGACCATGAGGCAATACTTGTCACAATATGGGTTAGAGCCAATCCTAAAGGCTCACTTGATTAATTCTATGGTTCAGAGTAGAATGATTTTGAGAATTTTGTATAAATCATCAACGAATTGTTCTATATTCATTTTTTGTATATATAAATGCCCATGAGCTGATTTTTACATGTTTAGGGTCATAATTTTGTATATTTAAGTGGAAATGAGCTGATTTGTACATATGTACATGCCAAATTTTGTATATCAAAATGACGATGAGCTGAATCGCACATACTGTAATGCCAAATTTTGTATAAAAGCCCATGAGATGATTTGTATATTAAAATGGTGATGAGCTGAATTGCACATATTGTAATGCCAAATTTTGTATAAAATCCCATGAGATGATTTGTAAGACAAATTTTTGTATAATCAAATAGCCAAGAGCTGATTTGACCATATTTAGAGGCAAATTTTTGAATAATTTGTGACAATGTTTTGTGACTATGTTTTGAGTATATGTGATGTGTCCCTGGTCAATCATGAGCATTATTGATTCTTGTATAATCATGGATAATTATTTGAGTCATTATCGAGTCATAGGGGTCATAGATTGAGACTAGATACAATTTGAGCAAAAATTGTCATTGTTGTCAAAAAAATTATTAAAAAAGTTGTCAAGCAACTTCTATATTGCATCGGTAGGGTATGACTCTCAACATTCTAGTGCTTTGGGATGCACGAAAAGGCCATGCCTAGCATAAACCTACCCACTTGAACGCACTCATGATATCGGTTTGTGGATAAGACAAACATAATCAATTCTAGCCAATCTTGCAACTTTTCCTTGCAAGCAACTGACGGTTTTTGGAGTAGGCAAAAAAATGCTACTAATTAAAAATGGCTCTGAGTCATTGAAAAATGAGATAGTTAATTGTATAGGATCCTCACACGACCCCATGGGATCAAAAAGATCAATCATGTGTGTCGTGGATTGAAAGAAATAGTCCATCAAATTTTGACAATTTTTTGGACTGAGGGCACTTGAGAGATCGCACCAGTAGGGTATGACTCTTGATGTTCTAGTGCTTTCGAATGCATGACAGGGCCATGCCTAGCATAAAACTGCCCACCCAGATGCGCTCACAATGTTGGTTTGTGCACACGATGAACAAAATCAATTCTAGTCAATCTCACAACTTATCCTTGCAAGCAACTGACAGTTTTTTGAGCAGGCAAAAAAATGATGCTAATTCAAAATGGCTTTGAGTCATCAAAAACTGAGATAGGCCATTATAGAAGAGCCTCACATGACCCCATAGGATCAAATAGATTGACTGTATGTGTTGTGGATTGGAAGAAAAAGTCCGTCAAATTTTGACAATTTTTTGGACTCAGGGCACTTGAGAGATCGCATCACTAGGGTATGACTCTCGACGTTCTGGTGCTTTGGGATGCATGATAGGGCCATGCCTAGCATAAACCTACCCACCTGGATGCACTTGCAACATTTGTTTTTGCATATGATGAACCGAATCAATTCCACCCAATCTTGCAACTTTTCCTTGCAAGCAATTGACGGTTTTTTGAGCAGGTGAAAAAATGCTACTAATTGAAAATGGCTCCAAGTTGTCAAAAATAGAGATAGGCCATTGTAGAGGAGCCTCACATGACCCCACATGATCAAATAGATTGACCGTATGTGTCATGGATTGGAAAAAATAGTCCGTCAAATTTTGACAATTTTTTGGACTCAGGGCACTTGAGAGATCGCACGAGTAGGGTATGACTCTCGACGTTCTGGTGCTTTGGGATGCATGAAATTCTCGCGATGTATATTTGTGCACATGATGAACACAATTTTACCATTGTGAGCGTGAGGGTGCTCTTGCACCAAACACATTGTTGTTTATATTCATATTGTCAATTTTTGTTGTTTATATTCATATTGTCAATTTTTGTTGTTTATATTCATATTGTTAATTACATATGCAAATATTCATTTAAATTTATAAAAGGGAAGCCACCAAATACAACGAATACACAATAATGAACTGAATACAAGGAGTTATGTAGGGTTAATTCAACATTTTAGAAATTTTATCAAATCATATTCCACGATTGCAATGATTTATATCATATATTTTTGTTGTTTATATTCATATTGTTGATTACATATGCAAATATTTATTTAAATTTATAAAAGGACAACCACAAAATGCAACAAATACAAAATAATGAACTCATTATGCATTTATTGGATCGAATATCAATATTTATATGTATAAAAAAAGGCATGTCTACCAAGTCAATACAAGTATTACAAGAATGTGGCATATGCCATGTCCAAATCGATATACAATAAAAATTTAGAATATATCTACATGTATTGGTCATTCTATGACCAAAACTAACACTATATGATCCTAAACTTGTGGTGGATCATAAAAGTCAAGCCTCTTCAGTGTAGTATGTGGTACTGTAGGTGGATGCAAAACCACAATTCAAAAGCCAAGTTAGAATTCTTTTGTAGAAAATAGTTCACAATTAACAACATAACTATGCATTTAACTTTAATTCCTTTTCAATTGAAATGTAGATTACGTCAATGACTGATCCAGGAGCTAATGTCTTCGCTCCCCTCTCCTTGTCACTCTTAGGAGTTTTCTTGAAGACATACTTAAATGGATCCACGTTATGGTCATACCACGAAGGAGTCTATTGTAGATTGAATGTACAATTACTACAATGTACTAACATAAATATATCAAAAACACTTAAAAGATATAATATAGAGAACAATGACGTACCTATGCCTGAGATGCTTCTCCAATGGACTGAGGATGGCTCACCATCGATGTAGAAACTATTGCTATTACCTATACAAAAAATGTACGAAGATTAAATATAATTAATATAATGATAAGTATTGAAGGTTGAAAACAATTAATTTTACATATCAAACAAAAGTGTATCGGATCCTGAGATGCTTCTCTAGTGCAAGGAGGAGGGTTCACCATTGACGAAATAGATATGGATATTTCCTGTATGAAAAAATTATAAGATTGTAATATATCACAAGTTCACATGTACGTGTGCATATAATCATGAAATCAAGAAAATAAAGTAGAAATACATACCTCCGCCCTCTCTTAATCCGCGGGCAAATCAGGTGCATTCAACATATCCACAAAGCTCAATGGCTATTGTACATGTAAAATAGACAAAAAACACTAATCAATCTACAAACCCCAACTAATACTTGATTTCAACATTTTCAAACAATTGTACAACTAAAAATGTGTTCAATTACCTTCTTCACACATTTTGGCGTCTTCGAGGAATTCTTTTTCTTAGGATAAGCCCTAGACACAGAGTGGGTACCCTAAAAACAAAAAATTAACATGAGATATTAGTACAGATAATAAATTAAACATAATTTTAAAAATCTAAAATGAAATGACTTGCATATTCCATAAAAACAATACATAAAAAGAGTTGTACAAAATATGATAGCGTATAGCCTTGTAGGCCAAAATCGATTGGTGAGAGCATGATGTCATCAATCTAGGACATTTCATCCCTTGTCAACACCTACAAACCAGAAATTGGACCAAGCATTAAAGATAGTTAGTATATCTTGTATTTTTTGGAATTCAAAGTGTACTATTCTATTTTAACACGTTACAAAATTTATACCTCAGGCATCGAAGTTGTAGCTATGGTAACTGAGGGAGGTGTATGGAATACCGCTGCTGCATCCTAAAATGCATATTATTTGTTTCAATTTAAATCGATGTATAAATGAAAATTCATTTATGTAATTACAAATTTAAAGTGACTGATAAATAAAATGTTATGAATTCAAATCAACACACTTGTGTTTGTGGCTCATGGGAAAACACCATATCCATCAACTCATCTGTTAGCACGACATCCTCAACCATGTGAGCCTGACATCTACAGCCGCAAATTATGCATAGATGATATGAGTATCGATCTACACCAGCTGCATCATCTATCCCTGAGCATATCCCCAAGCAATCTACACACATATGCTTGATGGGCTCTCTGTTGCCCTCTAATAGCTCATCATCCAATACAATAGGGTGTGCTAATGACATCCCATGCTAGATGAAGGCACTGATCAATGCTGTGGCCACTTGAAGAGTCTGTAGCTCCATCGACTCTTTTAGCTCTAATGGGACAACTTGATGCACCTTGGGTTTGGGTGCTAGGGGGTGGTGACTCTCTGCGGCTAATCACCTATGGGCTCCAGGTCTATCTTGGGCAGAGCCACCACCTCTACCATGAAACTCTCTCATGTCAAAATAGTTTGGCCGCACATTGAGCACAAACTCACAATATATTTTTCTCAAAAAATATAATGGCACCTCATAATTATTACAAGGTGGATTATCAAATACCATCCACCACCTCTACCAAAAAAGATTCTTCATCTGCACATTGGTACACCAATGTATGGGAAACCTCTTTGCATTAAGAGGTAATGACTGACCAGTTTTGGGATCAACAAAAAGGGCACATATTTTGTTGTTTAGAATTTTTTTTTTTACACTCCATCATATGATAGCCCATTGACATAGAATTGATGACACCTATCCCTAAAGCTTCCCCATTTGGTAATTTATATGAAAACAACTATGGTACCACTAGCTAATGTTTCTAAGCTAGTGGCGAGGGATTGATGATGGTCAAGTTCAGAAGTTTTCAATTTTACAATCAGTCTATTGATTTTAGACATATTTTGTCCTAACTGATTAATTAATTCTTCCTATGTTTCGGCTATGTGGTCAAAAGGAGGTATTGGGGGTTGTTCTTGTGTTTTTTAAGGAGGTTCATTTGGTTATTCTTGTGGGTTTTCAGGAGGTGCATTTGGTTGTTCTTGTTCTAGATTAGAAGAATCTGGTTTTTGAAACAAAAAATGAAAAATCCTAATCAAAATTAATGAAATTAAATTCAAAATGTAAAACAAATTTCATAAACCAGAAAGAAAGACAAAAATAAACAAAAACTAACCTTGATCCATTGCATGGAGGACAAATTTAGCACCCTGTTCATGGTTTAGGTGAGAAAATGGGGAAAAAATGAAGTTAAAAACATGATTTACGAGTAAATGAGACCCAATTTTTTTTTTAAAACTTTTTCTACCAGGCACCACGTACATGGTTTTATCTGGATTATTAGCGCGTATGCTCTCATTTTCCTATAAACAGCGTGTACGCACTCATTTTCCAAGGCATAGCGTGTATGCGCTCATTTTCCTAAAAGCAATGCATACATGCTACCTTTTCTAGGCTCGGAAAGAACAAACCTAAGCTCGTACACAGGAATTTGAAATTTTAAAATCACGTACGCACTACTTGTTTTTCCAAGTTTTTTTGGGGTAGTGTCCACTTTTCTGACCACCATCTTTGTTCACATGCCCAAATATATCAAAGAATGTGGTATTTCACTCTAAAACAAAGCATGTTTCTATTAAGTACAATTTTTTGGAAGAGAATGTTGAATCAAATGAAGTGAGATTGGTTTATGTGAATACTAAAGAGAAAATTGCGGATATCTTTACAAATCCTTTGCCTAAGGAAACATTTAAATATCTTAGAGAGAAACTTGGGGTAATTTCCCCACCGACAGAGACTTGAATGATGAAGATTGGCATCAAACTGCCAAGGACTAACAAAAAATCTTTTTTTTGGCTTTGATGAAGGAGAGTTACTTTCTCAGGGGGAGTAGTTAGCTATATGTTCTTATCTTGATTCTTGACTACTTTGGCATTTGATGTCAAACGGGGAGAGATATCTATGAAAAAACATTGTACTTGGGGAGGGATGTATTTTGGCTTTGGTTATACTATTTCTATTTTTCGTACAAAACTTTGATTGATCTATTTTGGGAGATTGTCGGTTTTTAGCATTCTTTTTTTGGCACTTAGATGTTTTTCCATCTAGTGTTGCCATCAATTCCAAAGGGGGAGATTATTGGTATTATGGATGACTTCATCATGTGTTGCATTGGTTTTGTCATTGATGTCAACAATTATCTTTCTAGAGGTCTACATTGTTGATTTGGAACTCTAGTTATATTGGTTTGTTGTTGAACTGACACATTGTGGTCCCGACATGGATATTGGCTTATGCACAGTCACTGGTATATGTTTCATCGATAGCTCAAGAAGTTGATGATGACTTGTTATCATTTGGAGATTATTCAGTTATGTCGAAGACATGGATTGGATGTTTACATTTGGTGTTTTTCTTATTGGACTAATCCGGTTCACATATTTTCCTTTACCGACATATATGTCTAGTTTATGGACCGATACAAGATATCATGTTCCAGATCAGCATGACACATTTTGGAAATGGTTTATTGATTGGATAATATGTAAATGTATTGAGCTGACATATTGTATTGCATCAAGAATTATTTTGTAAATGTGATATCTTTAGGGAGCCGACCTAATCATAAGTACTTAGGGTTTTGTATAAATAATTGTAAGATCTTATTTGAAGATCATATATGAGTGTGTGCAAATATTGAAGATCATTGTGAAGAGAAGATCCTTGTACAAATCACACATATATTATCTAAAGGTTGAAGGAAAGGTTATGAAGGTGTTTGACACTCATGGTCAGAGCTTAAACTAGTATTGAATCCAGCATTGTAGATGCTATTCTAAAGTAGTACATTATTTATTGGATCTAACCATCCAATAATAGCTAGTGTGACTCCTATTTTGTGATTGAGAAGTGAGCTCTAGGTAGTTGGCCTTTTTGCATGTGCGGACCCCATTATTTTATACACTTACTATCTGTAGTAGTATCATCTAATTGTGGGTAAAGTTTCCCATCATGGTTTTTCGCCTTATAGGTTTTCCACGTCAAAATATTTGTGTCATGTGTCATGTGTTGTGGATGTTGTTTCTCTTTTATACTGATACTACTATAACTATTAATAGGTTTTACTGACATTAAGTTTGTTTTACTGACACTAAGTTTTAAGTTGGAATAATTGGTTTTGGGTTGTAATTTATTGACAACTGATTCACCCCCCCTCTCAATTTTCCTTCCCGGTTCCTAACATAAACACAATAAATATTATTTATTATTTACTAATATTATTTATTGACTGCATAATAAAGCTTATAAAATTATTATTTAATTACCACAATAAATCCAATCCACATAATAATTAAATAAACATCACATGACAACAAAATACTAGAATTGACAAGGTATTGACTAGGCCTAGAATGTGATAGGACATTATATCATTCTCTGTTTTCAACTTGCCACTGGGATTAGAGACATGCTTAGACCTATGAAACTAGGTGGATTTGATGTCTAGTACCTACAAATCTACATAACACTTAATGTCTATACACAACATATATATAATACAATCATGGAGTAGACACAAAGGTGGAAAGAGAATCACAATGTCACACCTTGTTTTCAATGAGTGTTATGGCATCATCCCTTCCACATACATAATTAAACATCACAACAAAGACACAATATAATGAATAACATCAACAACATTCTTATCTAATGTAAACATCAAATTAGGGTTAGCATAAGATAAATCATCATAAACAATAATCATGAATCCTATCTCCTAATCAATAAATTTTCACGAAACTAATTATCATTAACTGATCCAAAGTATAAAATCAATATTATTCGGATAATCATAATGTATCTACTAATCATCAAGAGAAAATCAATGTAAACAAATCCATAAATATCTATCACATCCTATCATAAAGAATGAATTAGGGAGGGGCACTACATCATACCCCCCTTGGGCTCAACTTACTCCTAGAATTTATATAGCTAAGATGAAAATATGTACACATTGGTTCTAAAACTTAATTCAAATGATAACCAATTACACATTTTCTTACAAAAAAATTGCAAACATTCATATCTAATCTTCCTTTCAACCATAAAATATATTAACCCAAACATTTTCCTAACTCTAAGTAAGGTAATAACAAAAAAAAAATTTCTTCCTATTCTTCAATTACTCTTAATTAATGCACTACACAAGAAATAAGACAAGATACTTAGCTTTTCACTATTTACATTAAGCATACTAGTTTACTCAAAGACCTTCAAGAGACCATCTTTTATCAATATTTTTGTAGATTAACATTATGATTTCCATCAATAATTTAATATCCATAAACGTGATCACCGTAACCTACACTTGTAAAGCATATCAACACTTCTTTAACATCTATATATGCATAAATAAGAATACAATTATTTATTTTAAACCATATTTTACACATACACACTTCTACTTGATATTCCCCATAGTCAAGAGAACTTATAAATTCATTTCAGCTAAGAAAACATATTTCATTTACTCAACCATCACTAATATTATCTAATTGCCTACCATGCCTAGTGCACTTCTCCATGATGTCATCCCTTACACTCACTACCAGAGGTTCAAAATGAACATGATAAAAACAACACTTATCATATAACTATGGCCAATAATACAAAACATTCAGAATGACCACACCAAACATCGAAAGCAAAAAACCAAATGGAATGATTACTAATTTTCAACATTAAATCACAAAAAATTATCAATAAAATCAATAATAAATAAGGTGTGACTCGTGCCACAAATAAATAGAAAAAAAAAGTTAGTGGCCAGTCCTAGAAAAAGAAATCCAAAAATTAGATCAGCCCCAACAACACTAGATACAAATCACAAATAGCTCAAGACAATTTAACCAACACATTCAAATCCACATCATTTGGTGACTAATATCAGCCACACCAAAGGGAGTAATTGTTGTACAACACCCAAGGAAACAATGTCCTGAATGTGTTAGAGAATGTACACCAAACATATTAGGCATAACTTTATTTATATAACTATATACCTTTTCACAAACAATTTTTATACAACACTAAAAACACTCATAATTCATACTTATTTGTAGCCATTTACCATCTTTAAAACAATACAATCTTGTACAAATATTTATACAATTATCTTTAATGAAAAAATTTATGAAAGGAAGAGGTAAATTATATCATACGCACACAAGGTATACACTCATTGCACATATATCATTTGTCTAAGATGTCCTATCTATTAGATGCAATGAGAGTCCCAAAGACACTGAGAGGGGAAAGTGAATCAGTGTCTAACTGGTTAGTGGAATATTTAAACTTATTTACAACTTTGCAACCCAAATCAATGTACTGATAAATAAGAAATAATGCAATAAAGAGAAATAATAGAGACAACATAAATGCACACCATAAAATGAAATATTTTGGTGAGGAAACCCAGTGTGGAAAAAACCTCAGTGGGATATGTGACCCGCAATATTTACTCACTGCCCAATATGAATAAATAGTACTTACAACATGGGCCTATGCATGTAGGAAGGCCAACATCCTAGAGCTCACTGCTCAATAGAAGAGTCTCATTGACTACAAAATGGATAATTAAATCCAATACAATGTACTGCTCAAAATAACATCTCTAATTCTTGGTTCAGTACCAGTTTAAGCTCAGTCAGATACCTTAACCAAAAACCTTTCGCTGTCTTTACATATACTAATAATAAACATCTTTTCTATCTTAATCATACAAAATGATCTATAAGATCTCATACATATATGAGTCTTTACAATACATCATGTCAGCTTACAAATAATTAATTATATTTACAATATAAATCATATAAATAAAAAAAATTCTCATGTCGGCCTGAGTGCCGATATACTTCATTGTCGGTGTAATCTACATGCTGGTGAATATGCCTTCTGGTGCCGGTGCCTGCTGGTGTATGAGGTCAGTGCCTATGTAGAAACCTGTTACTAGTTGGTTGCCATCAATGAAAACATCAACCATATTCTCATAGAGTTTAGAATGCCAACAATCTCCCCCTTTGGCATTGATGGCAACAGTGATGAGAAAAATCCAAAACTGTCATCCAAAAAATGAAGTCCAAAATCTAATCCCAAAAAGAGTGTGCTCCCCCTGAGAAAGTGATTTCCTCTATGCATTATTTTTCTCCATACTACTCCCCCTTTGACATCAATGGCAAAGGATGTCAAAAAGAATCAAAGAATACAAAACTGCTACCTCATAGCCTGTAACTAGTTCTGTATAAGTTGAAAAATGACTGCTAAAATTAGATTCAGGCTCTGCATGAATTTGTTAATGTTAGAAAGAATGGTCTCTATTTTTTGGATCATGTCGGTCAGATAGTGGATCTACTGCTCTAGTGATCGTTCACCTTGAGTTGTTGCCTTTGATAGCTCAACCCACTGAGTGATAAGACTATCCAATCTTGGACCAAGTTTTCTTTTCAATTCTCGGGCCTTTAACCTTATTCTTGCTTTCTCTTTCTCACGTTTTTCTAACTTCTCCTAAAAACCTGTGATTTCCTATTCAAAAACTGAGATAAGTCCCAAAGAACCTATCATATTATCCGTAATATCATCTATTTCCTTCTATGTCTTCTTAATTTCCTCATCAATATCTTCAATTAGGTTGTGAGGCTTGCAAGCTTCTCTGTACAACTCCTTATATTCCAAAATTGTTGAGTTAAGTACCGATAATAGTGAATCCATGTGCTTAGTACAGGCTTTGATGGTTTTCTCAAAGAATTCACCTTTCTCTTTATCTACTCTTTCCTTACAGTATCCTCATTTACCTTATCTATAGTTAGAACATTTTCAACAATAAATTTGGACAATGTGTCCAATTTACCTAATGAATCCTCAATGTGATCCATCTTACAGGTTGGTGCAATCATCTTCAAGATAGGTAAAGTGTCATCAATAGCCTTAAATTCTAAGGCATTGCAATCTGTTATCCTCTTAATATAATCCAATAGAACATTTGTTACATTAGTGAGTTTGAATTATCTAGTAGATGTGCTTGGTTTTGCAATAGATTTCCTTTCAACAGATACTTGCCCAATTACCTTCACTATTTCTTCCTTATTTCCATCAATTGCCTCCTCTTTATTTACATTTTCAATTGGTTTTTGTGTCTATGTTATTACCTGTTCTTTTGTTTTTTCAGTCTGTGCAAGTACCTCTGCAACTGTCGGTTTCTCTGTCTCCAGTTTTTGTGTGTTAGTTACCTTATCCTCTGTCAGTTTCTTAGTCTATAGTTGCTTAGCTTGTGTTGGTGTCTCAGTGTTCTGAGAGTCAATAGTATGTGTCGGTGACTCAAAGATCTCACTGATCTTAGCATCATCTTCCTTAACCTCTATAGTCTCTTTATCCATGACAATGTTAATATCTTGTGTATCTACATTCATGGTGAAAAGAATTTTAGAATCAGGGTTAGTGTCATCATGTGTAACTTCTTCAATTGCCTTATCTGGTTGATTGTATTTATGTACTGGTGTATCTGAAGTTATTGGTGGAATATCTTGTGATGGTGGAGGAATGTTATCTGTTACCTTTATAACATGTATACTACTAATTTTGCTTTTACCTTTGTCCTTCTGATATACCTTAGCAAAATATTTGTCCATTTTTTGTCTCTCCCTTTCCTCTTTCTTTTATTTTTCAACAAAGAATATGTCCCATTTGTCTGTAGTTTCATCAACAATCTCTTTCACTCCCCCAGCCATTAGGCTAACCTATCGGTGTCCACTCACAAAAACTGACCAGTTTGCTTCAAAAATTAGTTCATCAATGTCCTCTTTAGAATTTACAGGATGTACTACCAATAATGCTTCAACTTTTAACTTTTTATCTAGTTCCATCACTGACATTCTCTTAGCTTCTAATTTTAAATGCAAGTCATTTGGCAAATCATCTACAACTTTAATCAAAACCTTATTATAGATGTCTAAATGCAAAATTATAGTAGCCTCTATAGTGTCCTTATTAGAATCTTTTAATGAATGATACAATTTATTTACATTACAAAGATTTCCATCTTGTGTTATCTCATTTACCAGTTCCTCCGATGTAAGGGTATCTAGTGTCTTAGTTTATTCTTTCTTCTTTGGTGTTAACTTCTCCTTAGGCTCCCTTACAGCCTGCTACTTTTTCCTTAATGTTCTAGCCCTTTTAGGTGAAGGAGAAGGTACCAATGAGGGTTTTCTCTTCTTCCTCTCTACTCTTTTGAACTCAGCTACTTTTCCACTATCTGCATCCAAAGAATTCACAACCGATGAAACATGAGCTTCTGGTTTTAGTCCTTCCAGTTCACTAGTAGATATACCACTCAAGTTCATTACATTTTCCTTAACCTCCTTAGCCATCTTGGATGCATCTCTGATTAAATTTTCTCTTCTTTTGCATCGAAACAACACTCTCAAAGGTCTCAACATTACCAAAAAATTCTTCAGACGGTTCTTGAGGTGCATCAAGAAGTGTCTTAGCATATACTTCAAGAATATTCAGGTCAACTTCATATACCATTTCTATTATCCAAATAGTTCTAGGAGTAACAACTTCCATCCATATTTCATCTCGTTTGATTACAAAGCAGATTTGCTTATCATACTTATCTACTATGCTCTTTGGTAACCTTTCTCTAGATCTCATCTTAGTTTGGAAGTTTTTGAAGTTGTTTGTTATAATGTTGTCACTATTAGAGTCCATACTAGTGATAGTTTCCGTGATTTTCTTGCCTACTGAGATGTCATATCCAAAGTCCTTATGACCAATGTCAGGTGTCTCTTTGGTGAAGTAAAGCATCAAACACACAAGTAGGTTGCCAAAATGAAATTTCCCCTTCTTGTCACCCTTAATATTCTTCAAGTTATCAGTCAGTTCATCCTTAAGCCATTCACAAATATCAATTCTATCATTGTTCTTAACCATCTCATATGCACTATGAATACATAAGCTGGAAACAGAGTTTAATCTATTAGTATGAGTTACTCTATAGCCAAGTACCATGCTCACATATCTCACATTTGCATCAGTAATGTCATTAACCCTAAGAGATTTATTGTCAAATGTAGCTCCAGTTAAATCCATAACACCCTTGTTAGGTATCTTCTTAGTTTTGTCAGGCCTACTACCGGTTGAGGGTAAACCAGTAACTGGCTTGATTGTTTCCTTTGAGATTTTAAAGACTGAATCAAGTAACATAAATTCTCCATGAACTCTGCTCAGTACAAGATGAACTACCTCCTTCAGAAAATTAGGTATGTTCAGTATTTAAACAAATACTAAGTCTCCTACAATCTTGTGCTCTGGTTTAACCAAACCTTGCTCATCAGTAATAACATCATTGAACATGTTTTTCAAATCATCAGTCCCTAAATTTTCTATGTTGCATTGAATGTAAATTCTAGGGTCTTCAGCAAAAGTGACTCCCTTCATAATTTTTGAAAAAGCTCCAATAGAATCATCTTGCTTGACAATTTCAGGGATGATCTTAAACATGGTCCTAGGGCACTTAATGTTTTCTACCGCAGTAGGGTTTGCAATAAACTCAGGTGCAAAAGATGAAGATAACATTTCGAAAGAAAATTACCTCTTGTTTGAAATCCTTGAATGCCCGAGAATACCTTGTTGATTTGCCTTTGGATGCCTTTCTCAATTTCGCACTCTCTGAATGCTTGAATACTTGGTGGATTGAAATAAGGGTTTTCTAATGGTTTATAACCAAAAAGTTCTTTAAAAAACACATTAAATTCTTGAAATTTAAGTGAAATCTTAACACATCTACCGGTAAAGAAGAGATGTGTCTTCTTACCATCAACCGAGGGTAGAATACATGATTTTCAACTTGTTGCCATACCCCCTAAGGATTATTCCTTAGTTAGATGAAGAATCTCCTACCAGTGGAGGGTTACTCTGTTATATTGGTGCAAAGACAGATTCATCAATTCTCTGATCTCTTTTGTTAATCCATTGTTTTGAAAATTCTTTCTTTATTTCATTTACCTTTTCTTTTCCCTTTTCATTAGATCCTTTATTGTTTGCCAATATAGTCTCTCTTCTACAAAATTTTGCAATATGCCCAATCTTGTTACATGCATAACAAGCTATATTATTCCTCTAAATATCTTTTACATATCCTTGATCGTTTTGTGTTATGTGTTGATTAGATAAATGCCCAAATATACCACAAACATAACATTTCACATTTATTCTACAATTTTCTAAATTATGACCAATTTTATTGCATTTGGAATATTGACCGGTGGGTAAGTTTGTATTCTGATTATTTCTAAATCTGTACTGATTTTCTCTATGACCAAATTTATTGCAATTGAAACATTTCCCATTAAATTTATAAGCATTAGGTTGTCTTATCAATTTACTATGATCTTGATTATTTTCTGTCTCGGAACTTTCTCCTTGTTCAAATCCAAGTCCAATTGTATCTCCATCAGGTTTTTGTCTTTTCAGCATGTCATCAAGCCTTTCTGAACTTTTCTTGAATTTGTCTTTGTGTTCATTTGCAGTGATCAACTCATTTTCTAGAATGCCAATTTGTCTCCTAAGCTCCTCTTTATCATGTTGCATGTGAATCAGATCTGTCTTTAGCATATCATTTTCATGACAAAGTCTCAAATTTTCTTTTTCTTCATCATTAAGTCTTCTAGTCAAGTCTTCTTCATTCTTCTTTCTGTCTTCAATATCCTTATAGAGCCTCATGGTTAAATCTTACATTTCATTCCTCATGTTAGTTTTCTCTTGAGTCAACTTATCTGCAATATCACTAAGAGTTTCCTTTTCATCATCATGTTTTTGCATTTTCTCATGAAGTTCTCCAGAAGTCCTTTAATGATTTCCTTAGGAGTCCTCAGATCATCTTCAAGTTTGACATTCTTCAATTTTTCTACATCAAAATATTCAAGAGCTCCTTCCAATTGTTTTCTCAAACTCTCCATTGGTACTAGTTTCAGAATCTTTCTTAAGCTATTAGGCTTTTGCAAATAGAGTATCGGGCTTTGATATCAATTGTTAGATGCAATAATAGTCCCAAAGACATTGAGAAGGGGGGGAGGGGGGGTAAATCACTGTCTAACCTGTCGATGGAATATTTAAACTTATTTATAACTTTGCATCCCAAATCAATGTACTGGTAAACAAGAAATAATGCAGTAAAGAGAAATAACAGAAATAACATAAATGCACACCATAAAACCAAATATTTTAGCGAGGAAACTCGATGTGGGAGAAACCTGGATGGGATTTGTGACCCACAATATTTACTCACTAGTCAATATGAATAAATATTACTTACAAAAAGGGCCTGAACATGTAGGAAGGCCAACACCCTAGAGCTCACTGCTCAATAGAAGAGTCTCACTGACTACAAAAGGGATAATCAAATCCAATACAATGTACTGCTCAAAATAGAATCTCTAATTCTTGGTTCAGTACCAGTTTAAGCTCAGTCAGATACCTTAACCAAAAACCTTTTGTTGTCTTTACATATACCAATAATAATCACCTTTTCTATCTTAATCATACAAAATTATCTATAAGATCTCATACATAAATGAGTCTTTGCAATACATCATGTCAGCTTACAAATAATTAATTACATTTACAATATAAATCATATAAACAAAACTTTGTCTCATGTCGGCCTGACTGCCGCTATACTTCATTGCAGGTGTAATCTGAATGTCAATGAATGTGCCTACGGGTGTATGATGTTTGTGATGTCGATGCTTGTGTAGAAGCATGTTACTGGTTGGTTGCCATCAATGACAAAATCAACCATATTCTCATAGAGTGTAGAATGTCAACACTATCTACAAGATAATCATATTTACTAGGTTATGACTAAAATAGAATTAGATATTAGATTCTTATTTGTGTTGGATATTGTGGTTGCTAAGATATGTTGTTGTCTGTTGTTTTTCCCAAGTTTTATTTTATTTTAATGTATATATCTGATTGAATTTGACACTTTCATTCTTGGAATTCTATGTGTTCTCAAATTGAATAACATTATACTATATATATTCCTTTGGAGAGGCATGTCCTTGAACGAACATGTCTCTCCTTTAATTATAATAATTTAATCAATATTATAATGTTTCATCAATCAATTATTAATTTAGAATAATATAATAGATTAATATTGAATATTAAATTTTATATGATTAATAATAATATAATAATATAACATAATAATATATTATTACTAATCAACATATATTATATGTGTTCTAACTGATCATTTGACTGAAGCTACATGTAGTGATCTCCCATGTCAACACTTATGGCCCTCACCATAGCTACACAAAACATAATTAACACTCCCTCTTAGCTAGGGAAGATCAAATCAATGCAAATGCATTAAGTCTAGATTAATTATGAAATAGAGAAAATATTATCTCACTATGATATCAGGAAGTATGGTATAAACAAGAATATCAAGGCACATGATATTCAGCATAACTCAAAAAATATCATCTCATGATATTGGGAGTGTTTGCATTAACCATATGATGCTCATCATAGGGGACCATAGTCTCAAGGTGTGAATTTGCCTCCGTCAGCGATTCTATTCATAAGCTCTTGCGTGGATTGACTCTTTCAGCAATTCTATCCATAAGATCTTGTGTGGATTGCCTCAGTCAGTGATTCTATCCATGAGCTCTCACGTGGATTACCTCAGTTGATGATTCTATCCACAAGCTCTTATGTGGATTTCCTCAGTCGGTGATTCTATCCATGAGCTCTCACATGGATTGCCTCAGTTGGCAATTCTATCCACAAGCTCTTATGTGGATTGCCTCAGTCAGTGATTCTATCCATGAGGTCTCACATGGATTGCCTCAGTCAGCAATTCTATCCACAAGCTCTTAAGTGGATTGCCTCAGTCGGTGATTCTATCCATGAGCTCTCACGTGGATTGCCTCAGTCGGCGATTCTATCCATGAGCTCTCATGTGGATTGCCTCAGTTGGTGATTCTATCCATGAGCTCTCACATGGATTGCCTCAGTCAGTGATTCTATCCACAAGCTCTTATGTGGATTGCCTCAGTCGGCAATTCTATCCATGAGCTCTCATGTGGATTGCCTCAGTCGGTGATTCTATCCACAAGCTCTTATGTGGATTGCCTCAGTCGGCGATTCTATCCATGAGCTCTCATGTGGATTGCCTCAGTCGGTGATTCTATCCACAAGCTCTTATGTGGATTGCCTCAGTCGGTGATTCTATCCATGAGCTCTCACGTGGATTGCCTCAGTTGATGATTCTATCCACAAGCTCTTAAGTGGATTGCCTGAGTCGGTGATTCTATCCATGAGCTCTCATGTGGATTGCCTTAATAGGTGATTCTATCCACAAGCTCTTATGTGGATTGCCTCAGTCGGTGATTCTATCCAAGAGCTCTCATGTGGATTGCCTCTGTCAGCGATTCTATCCATAATCTCAAGTTATTGTAAGATTGTCACCTTCCAATAACCTCAAAAATACAAGTGGAAATCATTTGGAAGTCATCACTTCCTTATGTTTTACACAGGGCCCATAAGGCATTAAATGATTTCATTAGTATAATAATCAATTGAATCAAGTTTTTATCTCATAAGTGTTTCACCTTCAATAGTGAAAATCCTTCTCAATCACTATGATCAAAATTGTCACAAGTTGACTGAACCATCTGCTCCCTCTAAAGCTCAAGTTCTTGTCTCAACCTCTTGTCCTCTTTTGAAATGTCAGACTCCCTCTGCATCTGGTCTCAATCATCAATTCATTTATAAGAATCAATTTAATTCTCCCTTTAATTCAATTTTATTGTTCTTTCATCCTAAAGTTATGTTAGAGAGAGATTACAAATAGCTCATAAACTAAATGATCTCGAATAGAAATACCAATGATAGAAGCATACAAGATTTTACTAGCCAATATTATAGCATAAATTACAAACTCAATAATTCATGTGCCTTAATAAAACATGGAATAATTATCTTAAGTTTAAAACATTTCCTTTCATAAGGTGATCCCATATAAGAAATATCACGCATGAATCATCTCTCATCATAATTCCCTTTGATTGATGTAGAACATTTTCATAATTTTGATCAACACTTTCATTATGATCTTCCACACACAGTCGTTAATAACTTTTTCAAATAATCAAATTTATCCAATCGCTTTGGTGAGATGTTATAAAATATAATTGTAAACATTTCCTCCAAGTTATCCCCTGATCCAATGGTTAAAACAAAAGTTATGATATTTTTCCCAAAACTGCTAACCCTAGGTAGGGTTTCAAGTGACCTGCAACAAAGTCATCATATCTTGCACAAAACTGAATCAAATTCGATAAGATAAACATATTTGAAAATTAGAAACACATATCTTTCCATCCATATATTATAGTCTTCATTTTGAGGCCAACCAAGGGCCGTACAATGGCATATTTCAGACTGAAAATTCTAGAAAAAAAAGAATTCTCCAACCCTCTCCAACCTCCAAATTAAACTTCACAGGCCTGAGCTCTGATACCATGTTGATTTTCTGAGGTTTTATTGGATTTATTTTAATGTATATATCTGATTCAATCTGATACTTTCATTCTTGGAATTCTATGTGTTCTCAAATTGAATAACATTATACTATATATATTCCTTTGGAGAGGCATGTCCTTGAATGAACATGTCTCTCCTTTAATTATAATAATTTAATCAATATTATAATGTTTCATCAATCAATTATTAATTTAGAATAATATAATAGATTAATATTCAATATTAAATTTTATATGATTTATAATATTATAATAATATAACATAATAATATATTATTATTAATCAACATATATTATATGTATTCTAAATGATCATTCGACTGAAGCTACAAACATTAACATTGTCATTGATGTCAACATATTCCCGTGTTCTCATTTTTTTAGTGAGTTGATCTAGTTGGTTTATCTATTTGGGATGCTAAATAAACTAGAGATACTTCATTCTTAATTGATTCTATGATTCTATGTGGTAATTTGGTCGAGTTGTGGATTTTGGTATGAAGATTATTCTTTTGTGTTTAGTGTTGTAGTTTTTTGATGTTTGATCCATTGTGATCTAGTATGGTCATATCTTTGGTTGATGATTTGGGAGAGTATATTGGATTTTCATGTGTATCTTCATTTCAGATGGTTCATGATTTGGTGCTCCACAAGTTATCTTTCTAGTCTGAATTATTTTTGTTAAGTGTTCTTGAGTGTTAGCGTGTTGATCAATGAAGATTTGAATAAGTGGTGTTGGTGTAGCTATAGCAGATGGTTCTAATGTGCTTGTTGGTGTTTCTTGACCATGTCCTATTTTTTGGTGTTTTGCATTGATCATTATGCAAGGTATTCATGATTTTGTTGATCGGGTGACATTCTTCCTGTTATGCGGTATTTTTGGTGGTGTAACGTGTTGTGGTTGATCTTGACAAGATTCTCGGTGGTGATGTGTGTTTGGAGATTGATTTAGGTCCATGTTATGTTGTCTATGTCATTATATTGGTCTGGTGGTTTATTTATGTATTGTATGATGCAATTTTATAATTAAGGGTTGAGGTTTGGCCGACCTTGTAGTCAAGATTGTTGAATTGTATAAATAGGTGTTATATTCATGTAATTTGGGTGTCGATGTGGTGTCTCCATTATCCATGGGGTATTCACTTAATGAAATTGGTTTATAGAACATTTCTTCATGGCATACTAAATAATCCCCCTATTTTCAAAAAATATTTCCCTAAACTCCTTTTTTGTCACCCCCTCCCAATACATAGGCTGAATTAAAAGCCCCCTATTTTCACTATTAGACAATATATTGTACCCTCATTTTTAGGATATTAAACCCCCCAATATGAATACATGTGGTATAATATTTCCTAGTTAGTGAGCCCCCCATGGCATTACCAGAGAGTGGTGTATGTACGCATAAGCGAATTTATCCTTCAGCATGATGTATGAGCAAATATTGTTGCAAAGCAGACAAATGAGCTTAATTGGAACTATCATGAGTCATTAGAAGATGCTCTCTTTGAAGTTCATGTATTCTAGATTGTAGTCCAAACATTATTGTTAGGTAGTGAACCTTCCCTGAGTGTTGGAGCCTTCTGGGTCATCCTATTTTGAACAGTGAGTTCTAAGAAGTGTGCCTGAATGCATGTGCATTCCCCAATGTAATATTTTCACATACTATTGCAGAGTATCATCTTATTGTGTTTAGGTTCCCACCTTGGTTTTTCCCTTAACCAAGTTTTCCATGTCAAAAATCTTGGTGTTATGTGTTATGTGTGTTGTTGTTATTGTCTTTATCTTTATTCTTGTTGTAGTTTATTGTAATATGAGATTGTGCTTAGTTAGTTTAATCCGATGAAAACTGATTCACCCCCCCTCTTAGTTTTACTTCATTGTTGTTGCCAATAATTTGTTCACTTGATTATATCCCACAAAATACCATTAACCAATCAATTTTTCCATTTAAGCATGGAACTAAATACCATAGCCTTGCAACAATTTTATTTAGATATAAGGTCACACTTATATTCTACTTAAACTTATCTCCTATTAGGCCTTAAATGTGATTATTCACAACCTTAATATATCCTGAAACTCTATTAAAATTGACTACTATTAACATGTTATAATCTTATTCAATTTATGATCAACCATTCTACTATATTTCATTGAACTATCACATTCAAATAAGATCAATAATAATATCATTTCCTAACCTATTTGTTTGATCTCATAGAACATTTTATCAAACCACACAAATATTTCATGAGACTAAGGACTTTTATCTTTCCAAATCAAATAAAGACACAAGGGGTGACTTCAAATTTCCTATACACATTATACATACAATGTACCATCTTTCCCATATAATATAACATGATCTACTAACCTAATATTTCATAAGATTTACTAACTTATTCTTCTTAAATAGAAATCATAGACGCAATAAATGAATTTTAATTTTTAATGCAAATTTATTCTAACCAAAATTCTCTTTTAATGTATACAAAACATTATTTACCAATTCACATTCAATACTTCTATCTAATATTAAATATGCTCCTAAGTATTATAAATCCTTTAGTTAGAAAGGGGAAAGAGGGAGAGAACATTATCAATCAACCAATATATGCAAGATCATACATGGATGATTAAATTCCCTAGGTGGATACCCTATTCATTATACAATGTATTAACTACAACATTCTCTAAACATGCAAATCCAGTTTTTCATAAGATCTCCTAACATTACATATACCACTAGAATTCTTAAATCCTTGTTGAAAGATACGATCTATATAAACAATCTTTTTTTACACGCAGGATCACATAAATATAAACACTTGATAGTTCCAATTGGTAATAATACATCATCAATTACTATCAATATAGGAGAGGAAGGGAAGAGAAAGAAATCATTAAACTACTATTTATATATATATATATATATATATGTTTTCCATGCAAGAACTTCACATGCACATCATGATCAATAATAAGTCAAAATACAAACACTTCAATTTATTATCCATAAAAAATGAAATGCTTACTCCTACATAATAAACTAATCCTTTAGACATATCATCAGTTAAGAGAGTGTTGGAATCTAAGAACACTGAGGTGGGGGGGGGTGTGAATCAATGTTCTACTAGAATGATCAATTTTAACCTTATTAAAACATGCATTTACCAACCGATAAACCGGTACATATATAAATGAAAGAAGTAAAGAAATCAATAAGCCACTCACACAAATGAATACCATAAATCATAGAATTATACATGGAAAACCTCAAAGAGGAAAGACCATAGTGGGATTTCTGACCCACAATATCAATCCACTGGCCATATGAAAAGATATTACAAAATATAGGGGTCCTGCACATGCAGGAAGGCTTACAGCCTAGAGCACACTACTCATCACAAAAGAGTCTCACTGACTACAATTATTTTGAATAAGAAAACATAAAATTGAACTCATAAAATGCATCTGCTATGCCTGATAGAGTTCTGGTTCAAGCTCTATCTGTTCTAGTTATGCTACCTTTAACCCTTACCCGAATAATCTCTTACATAATAAACATTCCTCTCATTACAATTATCTCTCTCTCACTCATATTACATTACATTATCTCTTATATATCACAAAATGATCTAATCAACTGACCTATACATCCTTACAATCCTTCATGCCTTATGTCGGCTTACATAGATAATTACAAAAATGAATATACATGTCAGCTCAATCACATATATACATAAATATCAAAATCAATTACTGACTTCTAGATCGCCCAAACGATGTCAGCCTACAATACCTATAACTTGATGAAGTCATGTCGGCCTCCAATGCTGATCCCCATAGAATTTCTCCTACTAGTGAAGATACCTATCAGTGCCTGTGTCGGCACCAGTGAAGTGTCTACTGGTAAACAACCAAACCAAAATATGAAAGTCGTAACATGTTGCCATCAATGACAACATATTAAAACCAATCAAATGAGTGTCAATTGTGAACAATCTCCCCCTTTCGCATTGATGGCAACACTTATGTAAAAAATGATAATGGTTTCCATCTACCGGTTTTCATTCTAGGACTACTCCCCCTAAGCTGAACATCCATCTATGATCATGACCTGAACAAAATACTCCATGCCTCCATATCTCCTGATGTCAAGAATATATTTTTCACCTATACCTCCACCTTTGACATCAATGCCAAAAAATATATCAAAAACTAGGACGAAGAATGAAAGAATATACAAAGAATGTCCCAAAACACCTTACCAGAGCTGAATATATTTAAAAATTTCCAGATAGGCTTTCTCCAAAAGATATCGATAGGTATCCCAACCTGATTTGATTGTGTCGTAAACAGATACAAATCCATTAAGAATGTGAACATATGACTCTTTATCCTTAAGTTCTGTCGATGTGGGATTACCAACCATATCAATACACTCCTTATGTACACTTAATGAGTCCAACTAGGGACTCACCAATCCTCTGAGACCTATAGCTCTTCTAATGATTTTATCTTTATCCATCTCAAGAGCTAAAACTTGAGCTTCCAATACCAAAATCTGACCATCAATAGATGTAGTCAAAGAATTTGAACCATCAAAATAATTGACTATACCTACAATCTTCTCCTGAGTATCCTCAATCCTTTTATCTAAATTTGTTGTAAGTAAACCCATGTTACAACATACTTTATAAATATTAGTACATCACCTTAAGGCATTATCAATCAACTTCAACTTATCATTAATCTCCTTCTTCTCTGACTCAATCATTTGATCAAATGTTTCTCTCTTAGCTTGTGTAAACCTGTCCAATGCCTACAAGTTTGATATCTACTATAAAGATTGAAAGTCCTTAGAAATGTTCTCTATGATTGTTTTAAGCTTGTTGGATGGGCTTGCTCCTTTGTAAAATTTTCACTCGAGGACAAGTCTATGCATAATAGGGATTGATTGATCAACAAATTCTTTGTCCACAGATCCTTCCTTCATCATCTTCTATGTAGTCATCATCATTAGCTCAGTAGAACTCATCTCAATTAAGATGTTCTATTCTACCTATGAGGTGTCAATTTACAACAATGATGTGCTCAGTACCAGTTCCCTACCAAATTCCTCTTTCTTCTCCTCTGATGGTTTATTAACTTTTATAGTTTCCTCTTTTGCACCAGTGGCTTTGCCACTTGGTGTAGTATCAGTTACTGTCAGTTCCTCCTTATGAACTATGACCTCAGCCTGTACATTCTGATCTGGAGGACTAATATCCACAACATTTGCAACCTTTACATGCTTTGAATTTGCCAATACCTCAACATTTAATGGTATCACTTTTGTGTCCCGTATGTTAGACTCTACTAGAGGCTCTATATCCAATATCTTAATATATTTCAAAATTATAGAAGAGGTACCCACTATACCTTTACCTTTCCCTTCAACCGAGATGTCTATAGTGTCATTTTTAGTCTTCAGTGAAGTGAAAAACCCAAGATTTTTAGAAAAGAATTGAACCCATGCCTTGTAGGTCTCATTCATTATCACATTAACCCTTCCTAACATAAGACTAACTATCATGTGCTTGCTATGAAATATTTTTCTATTCACAACCTTAAGTGCCCTATCCAACTCCTCTGGAGTAATGGATCCACAGGTAGTTAACAACTCATGAATCTTTATCCTCTTATCCTCCTCCATAGCTGATAATCTTCTAGCATCTACATTGTCATATAGTTGTGTTGGTATTTGCTTCTCAATTTCTAACAAATATTTCTTATATATATCCACATATAATAAAATTGCTTCCTCAACTTCTCTTTTCTCATCATCATCTAAATTCTCATAATTAAATTGTACTTTTTTCAACATACTATCCTTAGTTATTTCATCTACCACTTCTGCACAATTCTTGGGTGGAATAATAGTTACATTATCAGATACCATTGTCAGGTCTGTGTCATCCATCTTCTTTCTTCTTCTAGTACCAGATGGAGCAGAAGGTGTTTCCTTTGGAGCTCTCTTCTTTGCATGTACCTTGATTATAACCTTCTTAACTGGCTGCTTCCTTGCTTCCTCCTTAGTCTCTTCACCTTTCTTCCTCAATACCCTCTTAAACGCTAAGGGTGTGTTATCCTCAATGCAAGAGTCTAATGGAATAGGCTCAATAAAAATTTTAGGCTCTTTTCTCTTCCTTCCTTTTTTCGAAACATCATCCATTAATGCCTTGATGTCTTGAGATACTTGTTCAACAAATTTTCTTGCCTTGCCTTGTTGTTTTTCCCTCTTCTTTTGGTTAAAATTAGTTTCAACCTCATGATTTTTCTATTTTGTAGTACCAAAGGATTTCTTAGCTTCATCAATAGGTGCATCAATTAGCATCTTTCTATAAGCATCCAGAATATGTGCATCCACTTCATAACTCATCTCTTCAATCCATATATTTCAGGGTTTGATTGCTTCCATGAAGGTTTCATCCTTTTTAACCATAAAGCATATCTCGGTTGAGTATTTCTCAACAATTTTCTTTGGAACCCTCTCTCACGAATTCATAGCCTTCTGGAATGCCTTGAATTAACCCCATACCCTATCATCTCGCTGACTACCCAATGTAGCAATAGATTGTTCTAGTTGCCTTCCTACTAGGATATCAAATACCCACAATCTCTTCCCAAAACTGGGAGTTTCATTAATGAAAAATAGCATCAAACAAACAATAAAATTTCTATATCGGAATGTTCTCTTCTTCTCTCCTTTGATCTTCTCTACGTTAATTAACAATTCATATAACTTCTCATTTTCCCTCATGATCTTATGTGTAATATAAATGCAATAACTAGAAACAGAGTTAAGATGATTGGATTGAGTTACCTTGTATCCAATAATAATGCTACCGAATTTGATATCTCTATTTGTGATGGTGTTAACCCTCATTGATTGCTGATCTGATGTTGTGCCGGTGAGTTTGTTAAACTGGTCATTATAAATATTCTTCTCTAGATGCTGACCAATCTATGACAAAGCAGTGATGGCCCTAATGGCCTCCTTCAAGATCTTATAAGGTTTGTCCAACCAGATGAATTCTCCATGCACTCTTCTTAAAACATATCTGACAATCTCATCCTCAAATTCAGGAATATCCATATTGTTGGTAAACCCTATATCCTCAATGTGTTTATACTTAGGCTTGATCTTTTTGGAGTTTCCCATAAACATGCTCATATAAATTTGGTTAATATCACTGGTACCCAAATCCTCAATGTGGCAGTGAATGTATACTCTGACATCTTTCACATATACAACTCCTTCTAGGGCACAGGAAAAGGTGCCAACCACATCATTTAAGGTGGTAGTATGCAGACATCATTTGAAAATCATCCTAGGATGATCCTTCACCTCAACAATAGTAGGATTTGTAATAAAATTAGGTGTAGAGGATGATCTCACTTCCATGATGAAAGATAATATTGGTATGTACTAGAGAAATAGTTGCCAATGAAACCCAAAAGAACTCTTCCAATCACTGGTGAAATCACTGAAGAAGATATTGTATCTCATTGAATTGCCTTAGACTTGCTTTGAATCACTCTGAATGCAAGGTGATCAAAAATAAAGTGGATTCAACATTTTAACCTCCAAGAAACCCTAATCCTTCATTGATAGGAATGAATTTCGATGAAAGATACTGGATCTTGGTCGAACATCTCCATGTCAGATAAGCATTTCCAATGTCTGGAACATCTTCTAGAGCCTCTTCCTAAGGCTTAATCAGTATTTTCATAAAATTTTCTTACCCCTAAGGCATCTTCTTCAGTTACTAGATGAGCTTCCTGTTGGTGCAGGAGCAACCAAAGCATTTCCATCTATTGATTGATCATCTGACTTCCTGACCCATTTCTTGATATGATCTTGCCGGATTTCAGTGACCTTCTCTTCTCTTTATCATTTGATCCATCATTGTTAACTGATGAATTTATGCTTCTACAAAACATAGCTATATGTCCAACCTTATTGCATGTATTACATGTAACATCATTCTTTTGAATTGCTTTGCTAAAATCAACATAATTTCTTGACCTGCACCGATTAGCCATATGTCTGAATTTTCCACATGCATAATATTTTACATTCATTCTGCAATGTTTTATCTTATGAACATACTTATTGCACTTAGAACATTGACCAAGAGAAATATTATAGTTCGGATTTTCTCTATTTCTACATTACTTATCCATGTGACCAAATTTATTATAAACAAAGCATCTACCATTAAATTTCTAAGTATTAAGCTGCCTTACCAGCGCCTTCTGGTTTTGATCTTCATTTGCAGTACCAGAAGGTGCCAGTAAGGCAGCTTAATACTTACAGTTTTCAATAATTCATCAAGTTGTATTGAACTAGAGTTGAATTTGTCCTTGTACTCACTTGCAATAGTCAGATCATCTCTCAAAATTAGCATTTATCTTTCAAGTTCTTGTTCATTACTTTGGGATTGCACTAAGTCTATTCTCAACATATCATTTTCATGAACCAACCAGATTCATTCTTTAGATCTATCTTTCAGGTATCTCTCAAGATTTTCTTCATTCATCTTTCAGTCTTCAATCTCCTTTGAAATCCTCATAGTTAGGGCTTGCATTTCATTCCTCATGACCATGTTCTCCTGACTAAGCTTCTAACATCTTTCATTAAGGGCATCCTTTTCATCATTATCCTGATTTTGAAGAAGTTCCTTCATCTTAGCTTGAATAGATGACAATCTCTCCTCTGGGATAAGAATGAATTCTCAAGAAGAATTCAATTCATATTGTAACTTCAAGTCATCACAAAAGAGTCTCATTGACTACAATTATTCTGAATAGGGAAACATAAAACTGAAATCATAAAATGCATTTGCTATGCTTGATAGAGTTCTGGTTCTACTACCTTAAATCCTTACCGGAATAACCTCTTACATAATAAACATTCCTCGCATTACAATTGTCTCTCTCTCACTCATATTACATTACATAATCTCTTCCATATCAAAAAATGATCTAATCAACTGACCTATATACCCTTAAAATCCTTCATGCCTTATGTCGACTTACATAGATAATTACAAAAATGAATATACATGTCAACTCAATTACATATATACATAAATATCAAAATCAATTGCCAATTGTTAGATCTCTCAAATGATGTTAGCCTCCAATACCTCTAACCTAATGAAGTCATGTCGGCCTCAAATGCTAGTACCCATAGAATTCTCCTATCGGTGAAGGTACTTGTTGGTGCCTGTGTCGGTGCCAGCGAAGTGTCTGCCGATAAACAACCAAACCAAAATATGAAGGTCAAAACATGTTTCCATGAATGACAACATATTGAAACCAATCAAATGAGTGTCAATTGCCAACAGAGAGTACATACAACTTCCCTCCTATTCAGTAACTTGCTAATTTATATACTAAAAAAAATCTTTAACATTCAAGTGAGCGCTAGAAATTATAAAGAAAATCAAGCCGCATATAATCCTTTAAGTGTTGTTTACATCAAGAAGAAATGCACAAGAAACAAACACACACACACATATTTCACACAATTATAATTTTTAAAGGGAATGGGAGAGAGAAAGCACATGGCAAAGAATATCCAAAATCTCCAAGATCCTAATGATGTTCCCAAACATAAATTCTGAAGAACAAACACAAGACAAGAGAATAATATTGCTCAACACACACAAATATAAGGGCTACAATCTTAACCAAAGATCCTAGTCTTTGCAACACTCACTTTGACACCAAATGTAATGCACACCACAAAACCCTAGAGAAAGTAACACATAATCTATGAAAAGTAGAGATAATTTGCTTTTAAAAGATAATAGAAACTCATTAAACTTCACTAATATATTATTCATTATAAATTCCATACAAAAATTAAACATGAATATATAAAACTTAAGTACAAGTGAAATAATCATATAAGCAATTAAACATGCATACATCTTTTACATTTTTAACTTGATAACATCCTTCCAATCTTTTAATTTCCTTTGGGTATCATAATGTCATTACTTAATTGAAACATCATTAAGGTGATATATAACAAATTACATTGATCAATAGCTAATTTTCCTTACTACCACCAATACTCATTTCACCATAACCATCATACAATAATAATCATATAAATTCCTTAAAACAACTCTAACACAATGAGTTCTTTAAATATCAATTCATCAAATAATCCTAAAATAAAAATACTAATATCCATGTTTCCTAATTAGCACTACATAAGTCATAATTCACATTACATCATGTACAAGTGATCATTACAAATATACATCATCTATTGTAAATACAAAACCATGATGTACAACTTCTCCAAGAATCCATAGTACAAAATCTGCTAAAAGGTAAAAATATCCAACACACTCACGAACATCCAATGCAGAGAAAATGAACCAATGGAAGGAATCTCCTACTAGTTTAATCTCTCGACCCCAGCACTCACTTGAAATCCACTTCCCCTAACATGCTCCTTAGGTCTAGGGATATAACATAAATCATGAATCACCAAAATATCTCATAATCATCTATAATGCATAATCGAATGGTTCCCATGTTACAAACTGAACCATAATCAGATTTCCAAGCACAATATAATTTCTAACAAATGATATCATATGCAATGTCATAAATTCCATCCAAAAGAATGACAAATCATTCTATAAAAATATCACAATATTCTCAAGTCCAAAAATCAAGTCTCTGGTCTAACTCAAACTAGGAAAAATAATCCAAAATCTTGAAAAAAAAAATACCAAACTGGCTAGAATAGTGCATCCAATAATACTTTTAGTACATTCACATAACTCTTCAACAGTTTTAAAAATTAATTTATTGCATATCATAATTCCTCTAGCACTTTCAAAACACAAATTAATGCTTTTGATATAAAGAATGGTGCATTTAATGCACATGTTGGCGCATATAGAAAAAGACAAAATACAACACTCAAGAATATAAAGTTCACAAATCTGACACTCGGGATTACAAAACAAAGCTCAAAATTTAACACAAATGATTCAAGGAACATGTAAATTCAATCAAGGAACAAATAAACATTCTAAATGAAGATAATATTCTCATGGGAAAACTCATGATAAAATAGGAAGCCAGACTCATAATACATCAATAATATATTTTATTCAAAGAGAGTATTGATTCAACAATGGAAATCACACTACAAATTTCTTGCACAACTTGGGAAATTTAACACACAAGAATTAGGTCCCAACAAATTCGCAAATCCCCATAAAGACAGTGATACAAAATTTTGATTATAATAATATCAATAAGAATAATATATCCAACTCTCCTTAAAACACCAGAAAGCAATTTATAGACACAAATTAGACAATATTTCCTTTTCAAAAATCAATAATATAAAATTAATTGCAAAGGCAAGAAATTATCCAACCTAAAATTTAGAAGAAAGGTCTAAAAGATGAAGGAAGAATTGAAGCACAAATCCACAATCCAGAAGACATCAAAGCAATCTGCAACCACAAATAAATCTCCCAATACACAATCTATAATGAACAATTACACAAAAAATCTCTTGAAAATCAAAAAGCAATTCTCCTCCCAAATTCACCAAAAGTCTCCAAAGCAAAAACAATGTAAAACTTCTTCCAAAACTTTCACCAACACAACGATAATCCAAAACTCTTCTTAAATTTTTTCAAAAATCCTTAATAAAACATAAAGAAAAAATCCTAAAAATAAAATCCTCCATGCACAAAACTCTATTGGCAATTTCAATGCAAAGAATATAGCTCACTCCAATTCCACCTTCAAAAATAAAGGAAAAAGATTAAAAAATAGTAATTACTAAATAAAACTCCCAACAAATCAGTAAAGTCAGATAAAAGAATAAATAATTAATTAGTAAATAAATAAAAAGCTCCAAATAAAATAATCAATTAAAATCCCAATTAACCAATAAAACAAAATGAAAATAAATAAATAATTTTAAATTAATTCTCAAAATAAAATCTCTATAAAACAATAATTCATAAAATAATAAATGATAAATCATTTAAAAATATGAAATTACTCAAAAAAATAAAAATTTTAATAAATAATTAATTCCCACTCAAAAGAATACTAAAACAATAAATAATAAAATAATCACTTACACATAAATACCTAATAATCGATAAATAATAAACAATAAACAATAAACAATAAATGATAAACAAGAATTATTAAAAAATAAATAAAAACAATAAACAATAAATCATAAATCATTTTAAATCACAAATAATAATAAATAATTCTCACAAAAGTAATTAATAATTTTTGTAATGTAAAAGCTGGTATAAACAGTAAGGAAGATCAAAATGTTTCTTTCAATCTTGCCATTGCTAAAGACTCCACTCAGGTCTTGGTGGGGTATGTTCATCATTTCAAGGAGGATCTTAACAATGCTACTCATCTTAATCATAATACTATTGTTAAAGAATCTACTCAGGTCTTGGTTGGGTCTGTTCGTCAATTCAAGGAGGATCTTAACAATACCGCTCATCTTAATCAAAATGCTGCCACTGTTGTACTAGAAACTGAGGCAAACACTTTATCTTAGGTTGTGTTGGAAGTTCCCAAGTCTGTCGATCATGTTAAAGATGGCATTCCTAATCTAGGTGGCCAGTCATGTCTTCCTCCATTACAAGTCTCTAATGTTCACCCTATTCAAAAGGAGGGACTTGGTGTTAATGTAGGGGATGTGGTCCCTAAATCTTTAGAACGTTCACCTAGTCCTATTGCAGATACTGGGGTGACCACTCTGGTTGTGTCTACCATCTTTAGTCATGCTGAGGATGATTTAATTCGAAAGGTGAAAGAGTTACTGCATAATGAGTCTATTAGGGAATGTGATATGCCTCACTCTCTGTATATTACTCCAGATGAACATACGGCTTGGTAAGTTGAGCAGTTTCTTAAATCTAATAAGGATTTTGTAGAAGAAGAGGTCTTAGAAAAGGTTTTGTGCTCTATTGGAAATGACCTGGATTTAATCCATAAGAGTTTGTCACTTTCTCCTTCCTTAAATCCCTCTAAGGTCCCTATCAATGCCTCTCAGGATGTTCTTTAGGAAGTGGCCTTGTCTCACCGGTCAACTCCAGCTAAAATGCCCATTAGATCTGCTATTGCCCAGGTTCAGCTGAATTCCCCTAATGCTATAGTATCCTCGGGCAGGGGTAGACGTGCAAAGAATCATAAAAATCAGTTAGAAATTGATGTGGGTATTCAACAAGTTTTGTCATCTTCCCCTGGTTTCAAGAAGGCTGCCATATTGTCCTTAGGGAATGGAAAAAGTAGTGGCTCTTTTAAAAAGAAAAAAAAGTGCATTATCAGTCCTCCAGTAACTAGATTTGTGGTGGTTAAGAGAAGCTTAGATAAAAGCTTTGGGGAGAATTGTTCTTCTCCCATTAGAGAAAAGAGGGGAGTGTCGACCTCCCCTCGAGATCAATGAAGATTATCTCTTGGAATGTTAGGGGCTTAAATGCCCCTAACAAGAGACACTTGATCAAGTCTCAGTTAGACTTGGTTAAGTGGGACCTTGGTTTGCTTCAGGAGACTAAACTTTCGATGGAGAACTCAGATTTCATTTTTTCTTCTTGGAAAAAGTGGAAGTTTTTATCTTGCCCGACTGTTAGGGCATCGGGTGGCCTAGCTATGTTATGGAATGATTCTATAGTTGATGTGAAATTGGTTGCGTCTGAGCCAAATTGGATGTTGTCATTAGTTTCATACAGAGTTTCTAGTTTTAAAGTTTGGGTGTTTAACATTTATTCCCCCTCAGGTGTCTTGGCTAAATACAATCTTTGGCAAGAACTCATTAGGGTATCATCCCCCTTTAGGAATTCTTTTGTCATTTTTGGGGGAGATTTTAATGCTATTTTGGATGATAGTGAAAAGTCTAGAGGGATTTGTCCAAATAAGAAGTCTATGGATGATTTTAATGCATTCACTTTTGATTTGTCCCTTTTTGATTGCAAGCCTAATAATGGTCTATTCACATGGACTAATATGAGGAGAAATTTCTCTCAGATTGCAAAAAGATTGCACAAATTTTTACTCTCATCTAATTCGTTTGAGTCAAACATTGAGTTTTTCTCTTCCATCCTTCCTCTGTCTAGGGTGGATAATTTCCTGGTCTCTCTAACTATTGTTAGGGATAGACCTTTCCACAAACTTCCTTTTAAGTTCGAACCAATGTGGTTTAGGGATCCCTCTTTCCTTCCCCTCCTGCAAGAATGGTGGGGTGAGGCTCCATTCTTTAGAGGTTCTAGAATGTTCCAGTTGGTCAAGAAGATCAGTTTTTTTTAAAAAAATATTAGGGGATGGAACTCCCTTCATTTCAAGAATATTTTTGAAGAAAAACAAAGGATTTTAGATATGTTAGAGGTCCTGAATAGGCACATTCTGCAGCATGGCTCGGGATCTAAGGTATTGGATGAAATCAGGTCTCTTAAGAGTGAATTAGAAGAAATCTTGGCTAGAGAAGAGGTTTATTGGAGAAAAAAATCTTGGGAGTTATGGCTAGCTGATGGGGACAAGAATACAAAATTTTTCCATGCTAGTACTAAAATGAAAAGGGCCAGGCGTAGGATTGTCAGAGGAATATTCTCTCTGAGGATGGGGATATCTCTAAGGAAGCAGTTAAGTTCTTTAAGAATCTTCTTTCATCTGAGAATATGGATGATTCTAACAATATCTCATCTTTTATTCCCTCTCTTGTCTCTCCCAAGGATAATAGAATGTTAATGTCTCCTTTCTCAAAAGAAGAGGTTAAGGGTGTTGTTTTTGCTATGAATCCAGATAAGGCTCCCAGGCCTGATGGTTTTACTTCTTTGTTTTTCTAGAAATGTTGGGATTTTGTGGGTTAGGATGTCCTTTTGGCTTTAGAGGAAGCTAGGAGAGATAGGTTTATCCTTAAAGAAATGAACACTAACTTAATTGTCATTTTACCTAAGAAGGAGGACCCTAAAACCTTCACAAATTTTCATCCTATAGCTTTATGTAACACCATTTATAAGATATTTTCCAAAGTAATTGCTATGAGGTTGGCCAATATTTTACCTAGAATAATCTCCCTTGAGCAAGGAGGTTTTGGTCCACAAAGGGAAAATCCTGAAGGGGCTATAGTTGCTCATGAGGTCTTACATTTGATCTCAACCTAGAAATACCCTACCATGATCCTTAAGTTAGACATGATGAAAGCCTATGTCAGGGTTGAGTGGAATGCATTAAAAATTGTCCTGTTAAGGTTGGGCTTCTCCCTAGCTTGGATAAAATGGATTATGGCTTGTATTTCCTCGGCAAGATTCTCGGTTCTTACTAATGGGTCCCCTTGTGGTTTCTTTCACTCTTCTAGGGGATTAAGGCAAGGGGACCCACTTTCACCTTTTTTATTTATCTTATTAGCTGAAGCTCTGAGTCAGGCAATTTGCTCAGCTCGTGAGAATGGGTTATGGAAGGGTATCAAAATTCAGAATTTTGATCAGAGGATTTCCCATTGCCTTTTTGCTAATGACACCCTCTTATTTGGTTGTGCAACCTTGAAGAAGGCTCAAGTTATAGATCAAGTGATCAGGAATTATGTAGCCTTTTTGGGATAGAAGGTCAACAAGGAAAAATCTAAGATCTTCTTCTTAAACACTCACTCCTTGCTCCAAGATAAGCGTTTTGGGGTTTCCAACTTGGGGATCTCCCTTGCACCTAATAAGGTTAAGGCAAGTTTTTGGGATAAAGTAGTTTCAAGGGTGTCTAAGAAAATCTTGGCATGGAAACACAAATGGCTCCCCATGGCTAGGAAAATTGTGTTGATTAAGTATGTATTGAATGCAGTGCCAATTTACTTAATGTCAATTCTAAAAGCTCCAAAGGCTATTATTGTCAGTTTAAAGGATACTTTGAGGTCTTTTCTTTGGAATAATAATAGGGATGGGAAATCTAGGATCCCCTTCTTAGCTTGGGACAAGGTTTGTCTTCCTAAAGAACTTGGGGGGGCTGGAATTCGTTGATTGGAAAATTAAAATTTGGCCCTAGGGGCCAAAATGGTATAGAAATTGTATGATAATCTAGCTTCCCTTTGGGCTAGAATCATGTTTGCCAAGTATCTTTCTAATGGATCTAGGGAGTCTATTTTTTGGGCCTTGACTCTGCCTCAGGGGCCGGCTATTTGGAATTTCATGGTAAAATGTAGAAGTGCCTTGTTGCCATATCTTTCTTGGGTTGTGCATAATGGTATGAAAATTAGATTTTGGGATGATGCTTGGAATGGTTATTGTCCTATTGATTCTATTAGGGAGTGGTCTCCCTTGAAATCAATACTTCTGGATAAATGGGGGGTCTATTTATCAAACTACTTTAATATAGTTCATAATGGACACATGGTGATGGCTAAATGGAAACCGATTGAGTCTCTTCATGTTAGTCCTAGCCTGAAAGCAAATTTTTGTTCTACTCTTAAAGATAGAATCATCATCTTGTTTGGGAAGGAAGATGAGATGATTTGGACTAAGAATTCATATGGAAAATACTTAGTTAAAGATGGGTACAATTCTCTTATGCTAGCTAAGGATCCCTCTTCTTGGCCTTACAAATTATTCTGGCATCTAGCATGTCTCCCGAAGGCTAGAGCATTTACTTGGCTAGCTATTCAAGACAGGGTTCTTACTAGGATGAGACTGGATAGGATGGGTTTATCCGTTGTTTTCCCTTGTGTTTTGTGCAATTAGAAATTAGAATCGTCCTCTCATTTTTTCCTTCATTGTGAATTTGCTCTGGGATGTTGGAATTAGCTTTTTGAGAAGCTAGGTCTATCTTTTGTTATTAGCAGGGATCTTCTCTCTCATTTCAGAGCTTGGCCTTTTTTGTTTTCCTCTTCCTTTTATGCCTGTCTTTGGGTCCTAGCTCCTTCGATTATTGTTTGGAACATATGGTTAGAGCGTAATAATAGGATCTTTAAAAAGTCATCCACTTCGCTCTCCTATATATTAGTCAAGATAGAGGCTTCTATCTCAGAGGAGGCCTTGTCATATATTCATAAGAATTTAGAAAATCTAACCTTTTTTTCCCATTGGGATGGTATGATCACAAGGACATGGAAATATCTATCTAGCATCCCTTCTCATGGGTTAGTTGCAAAGGGCCTAGCTAATAGAAATAAGAGATTTGTGGCTAGCTGGGCTCCTCCTCCTTCGGGTCATTTCAAACTCCATTTTGATGGTGCTTCTAGGGGGAATCCGGGTCTGGCTGGGGCTAGTATGCCCATTTTTTATCATAATGCAGTCTTAATAGCTGCTCAATGTCATGCCCTTGGGTCTTAATCAAACAATTTTGCTGAATGTCAAGCTTTGTCACTTGGAATTGATTTGGCTATTTCCCTTGGGATCAAACACCTTTCCATCCAAGGGGATTCAATGGTAGTTATTCAAAGTGTGCTGAACTACAAAAGTAATTGTTGGCATTTGAAGTACTTAATTGATCACATTTTGGAGAAATTATCCTTCTTCGATACTTATGTATTTTCTCATTGTTTTCGAGAATTAAATAAACTAGCAGATTTCCTAGCAAATTTGGCTATTGACTCGGTTGCTATTTATATGAATGTAGCAGTATGCGACATTCCTAAAGATGTCCTCCTCAAGTATATGCCTAATCCCAATGATTAAGCTATTTATCTTGAGTTATTATCTTCATTTCTTATTTGAAGTATACATATTATCCTCTCCTTAGTTTCAGTTTGTATTTGTTCTTCATGTGTTGATAGGAGGCTTTTATTTCTATCTACATATGGAGCATTTTTACACTTCTGCATTTGGGTTAGATGTTAATGTGTGTACTTCTTGAGGTTTGGAGAGGCAATTCAATTTTGAGTTATTCTCTTCATTTCTTATTGAAGTATACATATTATCCTCTCCTCAGCTCAATTTGTATTTGTTCTTCATGTGTTGTTAGGAGGCTTGTATTTCTATCGGCATTTGGAGTATTTTTACACTTCTGCATCTAGGTTAGATGTTAATATGAGTGTTTTCTTGAAGTTTGGAGAAGTAATATGCAGGTGGCAGTTCATTTCAACTGCCTTTTCTTGTTATGGTTACATGCTTACGGATCGGCTTAATTACATGGGTGGGAAATAAAATTACATCATCTATTTTCCTTCATTGCTTGAGATATACATGTCATCCTCCTCTTGGTTCAAGATTATATTTACATCACAGGTGTGAATTAGCTAGTTTACATTGTTTGTTTACATATGGTGTGTAGGTAAAATTGATTTGAGCAGAAGGATGGGGTGTATATCTCAGGTGCTATGGGTTAAATGGTTTTATTTTATAGATTATGGAAGCTTTCTCTAATGTTTCAAATGCTTCTCTATCCCAGGTCGGGGAGAGATTTCCTTAAGATTTGTTTTTCGATGTTGATTTGACTTTATGTCTTGTCACTAATATGGTCATTAATATCGAGTTTAGGATATGGCATGTGTGTTCTGTGCAATCCTTATCTTTAGTTCTTCATTATTTTTTTGCATCCTTTCATCTTCTTAAGCCACCAGTACGTTCCTAAGGTTTAATTCTTCAATGTAAATATCATTATGCTAGCCTCCTTGTGCTTGTCCGGGTTTGACAGATTTGGCTTACGAATGATATATTTTTTGGTTGTTGGTATCCTTACTTGCGGGAGAGTCACTTATGTGTTTTAGTGGAAGGATTTTAAATTCGTGTGAATTGATTCAAGCATGCTTGAAATCATTTTTTTCAATATCCTTATTGAAAATTCAGGATAGTTTCTCTTTCAAATACATTTCTTTTCTGTCATTTTCAAAATCAGTTTTTATTTCTTTCTGGCTTTTAGTGTCCTCCATACTGCAAATGCCTTCCTCTCTGCCATTGGGAGTTTATAGAGTGGTTTTAGAAGCTCCATCATTGGGGGAAGAAAATGCAATTGTGGAAAATTATGTTAAATTTGGCAAGATTTTTAACTTGATTACTCCCACGGTGGACTTTGAGTTTCGTAGGATTTTGGGATGTCGGTGGTTACAAGTTGGTCATCAAATTTCTTATGATGAGATTCTCTCTCATTTTCTTACTATTTGTTCAGATGTTCTGCTTGAAATGGATTTGGTTCACCTTTTGGTATCCACGTTTGTCTTTCTGACAGTGTGCAATTGGGAGATGGTCTCTCCTGCATTGGCTAATTATTGGTTTGATATGGGCTCTTTTTATTACAGGGGTTTTCTTCCTCACCATGAGCTTTTGGCTAATGGTAGGTCTATTCATTTGCTTCATCAGTTACATATGAGATTGATATGCGATTCCTTGGAAAACACTAGAGCCTCTATGGATTTTTTGTTGTATTTGGCTCCTAATCAATATGTGGATAAAGCATGGGTTGTGTTTCAAGATTTGCATTCATTAATCTCTTTGGGCTTTCTATGCTCTACTCCTACTTGTAGGGCATTCCCAATAAGGGTGATTCCTCCTTCGTTCTCATCTCATGAGCCACTAGAAGAGAGTTCTAGTTCCTAGTTCTTGGATAAGTAACATATTTTGTCTCTTGTAGCTGGTGGTATGGTTTTTGCAGGTATGAAGGATACATGGCTCCTTTTTTGCTCGAAATGGTTAGCTATGGTTCTGATAGAGAATTTTCTCTCATTCATCTGCCTTGTGGTTCTTCATGTCCATCTCTTCTTTGGTTGGGTTATTCTGGTTGAAAGTTGTCCTATGTCACTTTTGTAAAAATAGTAGAAATAGGAGGGTGGGGGTTTCGTCAGCATATATGTTGTAAGGGTACTATATATTTCTATTACGTTTTAAAATGGCTACAACCAGAGGTTTTCTTGCAGGTTCTTTCCTGCTGGTATGCCACATCTGAACCCAATGTAAACTCTTTTTTCATTAATATACAAGTTCAGTGGATATTCCACTTTTATTTAAAAAAAAAATCATTAATAAATCACCAATTACAAATACTCAATAAATAAACAACTCTTTATTGACAACCAAGAAATAATAAATAATTAATTCCAAATAAATAATCCACTAAAATAGAAGTTGTGATTACAACCACTTGACTAGATAATATAATAATAATAACTAATCCTCACAATAAATAACTAATTTCAAATAAATATAATAAAACAACCAGTCCCACCAAGAAAAAGAAAATATAATTTCCACTAAAAATAATTTCAATCATAAAATATCACGTGCACAATAATAATAAATAATAAACAATTAAATAGATATATGAATAAATAATTAAATCCATATATAATCATAAATACTTAAATAAATTAATTACCAATAATATCTCCACAAATATAATAAATAATTTTCTATGCATAGTTATAAATGTTCTAATAAACACAATAAATATCATTTATTGACTGCACAATAAAGCTTATAACATTATTATTTAATTAATTCATTACCACAATAAAACCAAGCCACATAATAATTAAATAAACATCACATGACAATAAAATACTAGAACTGACAAAGTATCGATTAGGCCTAGAATGTAATAGGACCTTATATCATTCTCCATTTTCAACTTGCCATTGGGATTATTGACACACTCAAACTTGTGAAGCTAGGTGGAGTTGATGTCTAGTACCTACAAACCTTCATAACACCAAACATCTACACATAACACACACACACACAATCACAGAGTAGACACATTGGTGGTAAGAGAATCTCAATGTCACACCCCACTCGCAATGAGGGGTATGACATCGTCCCTTCCACATACACAATAAAACACCACAACAAAGACATAACATAATGAATAACATTAACAACATTCTTATCTAATGTAAACATCAAGTTAGGATTAACACAAGATAAATCATCATAAACAATAATCATGAATTTTATTTTCTAATCAATAAATATTCACAAAACTAATTATCATTAAGTGATCCAAAGTATTAAATCAATATTATTTCGATGATCATAATGGATCTACTAATCATCAAAGAGAAAATCAATGTAGACAAATCCATAAATATCTCACATCCTATAATAAAGAATGATTTAGGGAGGGGCACTACACTTAATCATAAAACTTAGAAACTCCTAGAGGCGTATGAACAATCAAGGCATAAGGAAGAAAGACACATGTAGGGAAAGAGTGTCATCACATGCTATCCTCACATAGAAGGGAATAATGCCACACCCTGATAGACATTTTGCCACATGATATCCTCATAAAGAAAGGATAATACCATACACTGATCAACACGTGGAACTGTCTCAACCTATAAGAGAATCAAGGGAGTTTGGTTTACCATCTCCACGGTCTTCCCAAGCTCATCTCTACTAGACAGTTTAGATAACTAAAAGACAACTGAGAGGGAGGGGGGGTGAATTAGTTGTCACTGATTACCAAAAGCATTAGCAATTTAAATACCAAAACCCAAAACAATAATATCGGAATAGAAGTTAATCTAATTAAGCATAAACAATAATCATAGATTAAAAGTCATCCACACAACATCAAGATTTGTACGTGGAAAACCTGATAAAGGGAAAAACCATGGTGGGAAGCCTACCCACAGTCAAATAATACTTATGTAGGAAGTATGTAAATTACAATGAAGGGGCCTGCACTTGCAGGAAGGCCAACAACCTAGAGTACACTTCTCATCACAAAAGGAGCCTCACTGACTACATATAAATCCAAACTACAATCTGGAGAAGTGTTGAACTGCAAAAGATAGCATCTCCTATACCTGAGTATAGTTTCAGTTAAGCTCAATACCAGAGGACTAAATCCTCTTACACAAAACCAATTCGATCTCCAATGATCGACCAACTCCTCTTTCTAAATGATATTACATTATTCACACATTACATTCCTTGACCATGACCTCTTACATTAGCCATGATGATCTAAAATGAGATCTTACATCTATATATACAAACCCTCAACCATATACAATCAGGTCGGCCACCAGACAACAAACCAATTACATAATTACAAACCATGTTGGCTTTAGACCAAACAAATAATAACAACACATAAGACATCTCATAAATACAATAATAGGTCTTATCCACACGTTATATTAATGCCAGTCCATAACCTAGATCAACTGGGACCAAGTATAGGTCCACACACTTCAGCAATGATCTCCAAACCCAATTCTTGAAGATGATTACCAACAACATCCTAAAAATTCATCAGAAGATTCTCCAACACCACTTATGCAATACATCAAAGATCTCCACCAAAATCTCTACCGGTGAAACCCTCACTGGAACTAGAAACCAATCTTCTAAGCAAGAAAAAAAGCATCCAATCTCTAGACCAAAACCAAATGATCAAGTATGAGTATGAGTATTATGACAAAACAAATTCCATCACCAAATTATGCTAGAGTCTACCTGATCATGTCAGATCCAAGTTAACTAGAAACCACTCATCCTACCAGGACCAAAAGGGTACTGGTAAAGCATCCAAATAGATAGTGTTGACATCAATGACAAAACATCAATGCAACACATAATAAATTATACCAAATGGCCAACAATATCCCCTTTTGTCATTGATGGAAACACTAGATGTGAAAAATATCTAAGTACCAAGAAATGCCAAACAAGTCCCCCTATGAAAGAAAGCCAACAATCTCCTGCATATAGTTCTGAATATCAATATCTCTCCCCCTTTGAATAATATCTCCCCCTTTGACATTTTTACATTTTCACATCACTATCTCTCCCCCTTTGACATCAATGCCAGAAATTTGATAGAAATATCAAAGAAAAAACATAAGCCTTTGAATCTCAAAGCTAACTACTCCCCTTGAGTAGTAACATCCCACATCAGTGTCAGAATGAATAGAATCTCTGATAATGCATGCCAGAGTGATGCCAAACTGCATCAATAAAGTCTCTATCGGAGGGGTAGAAACCCCCAATCTGTCTCTCAGGTACTCAAATGCTTCCTTGCATAAATTTTTAATGAAAATATCTGCAATTTGTTCTTTACTATTCACATAAACCAATCTAACTTCATTTGCTTCCACCTTATCCTTCAAAAAGTTATACTTGATAGGTATGTGCTTTGTCTTAGAATCAAATGCTGAATTCTTTGATATATCAATAGCAGCAAAGTTATCAGAGTGAATAACTACTGGTGCATCACAATCCACCTTTATATCCTTCAATATTTTCTTCATCCATAAAACTTGTGTACAATTAGTATCAGCAGCAACATACTTAGCTTCAGTAGTAGATAAAGAAGTACATGACTATTTCTTGCTGATCCATGAAACCAACTTCTTTCCAAGAAAGAAAGCTCCACTGGAAGTACTTTTTCGGTTATCAACATCTCTAGCCCAGTCAGTATTTGTATATGGACATAAAGTAAAGTTATCATTCTTAGGGTACCATAAGCCCTACTCTGATGTACCTTGCAAGTATCTAAAAATCCTTTTCACTGCCATCTCATGATTTTCTCTAGGATCACTCTAAAATATTGAAACAATACAAATAACATTCATAATGTCAAGCCTAGTTTGAGTCAAATAAAGTAGACCTATTGGGACTCATAAAATTTGAGTATTTTGAGAGGCCTATTTCAAAATTTTGCTCTGCACTTTCAAAGGACCACCTAATAAATCAACCTGATAGGCCTATTTTGAAGGAGTGTAAAATGGAGCCAGTTGATTATTAAGTGGTAAAGCCTTGGAATATTATTGTACACCTTTCTTTTGGCCTATGAAGTATTCTATGACTTTCAAATTTTAGTTTGGATCATTTTATCAAGTACCCTTTTCTAGGGGTGGACTGAAAGTTGTTCTATGCAAATATAGATTTTATCAAGTGGCCTACTTTGAGCGCCTATAACTTTTGACTAGTAGATCTTCATGTTGAAATTCAAAGTGGATTGAATTCTCTGAATATAGGTGAGTCCACATTCCAAGTTTCAAGTCATAGCCAATCTGTTTGATTAGTTTTCCAAGATGGTTTCTTGAGCCACTTTATTCAGTTTTCTACATTTTCATTGCTACATCTTTCTAAGTGGCTATTTTCATGAGCTCACCATTTGTACCTAATCAGCTTTTCGGTCAAACTAAAAATTCCAAGGTCTTCTTTGTACTTCAAGGTATCTATGCCCCAGATTTGGGGGTCTATAGAGATCGTTTGATATTTTTAGTAAAGGTATTTTGAGGTCCCTGCACATTGATTTTATCAGGTTCATAGTGCTGACAAAGCCATTTGATCATCTTTGACCATTAATATCTCATCGCTCGGGATTCTTCATGAGGAGTGGTTTTGCAGGATGAAATTTAGCATATCAGACAACACACCTATTAGTTTGTGAAGTCCAGAAAGGTGTTTTGACTAGTTTTAAAATTGAATCTTTGGGTTTAATTGCAAAAATGTGAGATAAGTGCCTGAAAGTTGTAAGTTGAGTTTTAATGATAAAAAAATTATGTCGATCAACTCTAGAGGTATGCTCAAGGTTCCTGAGGCATTTCAAGGGCCAGTTGAATGAAAACAATTATTTTTTTAGTTGGACCCACTTTGGGGCATGACCTGGCTCATGCCCGTGCATTAAGTTTATGGTGAAATGTTCTTAATTCATGGCAATGCATATCAATACCAGCTCGACCCATATTAGCAACTTGGTTCATTTAGAGATGATTTTATTTCATTATGTGGGCATATAACTGAGAGGTTATCATGTGGGCCATTTTGAAGTGGAGTTTCCAGTGGACAATGAAATTTTCAAACCAAATGCAATCTGCAGGCATAATACTAATGCAGGAGGTTTTATAAATTTCAAGAAAATTCATTAGCATGGGTACTACTAGAGTTTCCCTGATTTAGTGTTGAAGATGCTTTTATAAGCTTTCAAGAAATTACATTTCTCCTCCAAGGGTCACGTGGCTATGAGAAATTTGAACAAATGCATTTGGCATAAAGCCAAATTCCCCTCTAATGCATGGTCTCTCCCTACAATGAAGCAACACCATTGAAATTTCAACGCCATAAACCTTTTAGTGAATGCATTTAGTGTTAGGATTAATAATAGTCCCAAAGATACTGAGAGGGGAGGGTGAATCAATATCTATCTGGTTTGTAGAATATTTAACCTTATTAAGAACTTTGCATTCCAAAATAGTGTACCGGTAAATAAGAAATAATGCAATAAATAGGAACAATAAAGACAACATAGAAAACACACTGTAACACAAGATGTTTAACAAGGAAACCCGGTGTGGAAAAACCTCAATGGGATTTGTGACCCATAATATTCACTCACTGACCAATGAATTAATATTACTTACAATGAGGGGCCTACACATGCAGGAAGGCCAATTGCCTAGAGCTCACTGCTCAATAAGAGTCACATTGACTATAAAAGTGGATTATGAAATCCAATACAACATACTACTTCAAAGTAGCATCACCTATGCCAGGTTCAGTACCGCTCTAAGCTCATTCTATAACAAAAACCTTCGCTATCAACTATATCACCTTATACATAATTCACAACTCTACTCTTACACAAAATGACCTATAAGATCTCATAAATATATATTAGCCTTTTACATTATTCCTTGTCAGCTTTACAAAAGATAATTACAATTAAATACAATAAACAAAAGTTTATTCCCTATTGGTTGGGGTGTCGGTATGCATTGTTGCCACTGCCAGTGAAGTGTCTGCCAGTGTATGTAGATGTCTATGCTGGTGTTGGTGCCTGCTAATGGCTTTACCAGATTAATGCCAGAAGGTTGCCATTAATGACAACACCATTATTCTCATAAGAGTGTAGAATGCCAACATTTAGCAAGTTATTTCTAATCCGTGGTCCCTGTTGTGAGCTGCATGGAGTGGTATGGAATGGAAAAGGCATTAAACATTCTCTAGTAAATGCCATTGGCAATGGGCAAAGGCATTTGAAACTATATAACAAATGCAAGGTGTGGAATGTAAACCCCCCTGCACTATAGAGAAAGGGTGATGGAAAACCTTTAAAGAAAATACAAATGGTGGGTGTTTGGAAGTGTGGCATGGTGGAGGGTAATGATCTTCTGGTAAATTCAATTAGAAGGTGTAAGCCAAATTTCATAACCTATGCCCACATCTCTCCTTTGTGTTCTATTGAAATGGTAATAGAAATTTCGGGCATAGAAAATATTTGATATTCAAATGCAAAAGCACATGTATCTATAATGTCTAAAGCATAAAAGCTTTTGACAAAAAGTAATAGCTCAATAACCCAATGGACCCCACATGAATCAGGGCCTCAAGCACTGGGTATGGTCCAAGAAATCGATCTCCACCTAAGAACAATTTGGAACAACAAATCAAGGACTTACAAAAGAAAATGGAGGACATAAATACACTGAATCCAACTTACACAATGAAAGACATATGTCCTTATCCATTTGACAAAAGCATTCCAATGCCTCCATTTCCTACACACTTTGTGACACATAAGTTTGATAAGTATAGAGGAAAAGGGGATCCTAAGGCACACATAAGATAGTTTTTCACAACTTGCATTGAGGTAGCTTCAAAAGAGACATATTTGATGAGATTATTCCCACAAAGCCTAGGTGATCAAGCTATGGAATGGTTCTCCCAACTTCCACCTAGTATTAAGTCATGGGGTGACTTAGCAGAGGCATTTATTAACATTTCTCTTACAACATAGAGATAGACATATCAGTCACTACCTTGTGCAACACCAAGTAAAAAGAGGGAGAGTCTTTTGCATCATTTTTACAAAGATGAAGAAATCTAGCCAGCGGATGCTCTTGTGAAATTCCACAAAAACAAATGGTTGAGATGTTCACCCAGAATGTTAACAAAGACATTGGATATGATCTAAGGAAAGCTTGTTTGTCCACCTTCAAGGACATCATTGAAAAGTACTTAGCGATAGAAAAGGTCCTAATTGAACAAGGAGTCATTAAGATATTAAAGGAAAACAAAGATGACTTTAAAGGAAAAGATAAGCCAAGATTTTGGAATAAAAACAAGAGCACAGTCAATGATGGTGTTGTAGATGCCAATACAGTGTGACCCAAAATCATTTTTTTGGGATCAAACTTTACAAACAATCAAGTGAATACTCAAAAAACTTCAAAATCATGAAGGAAGTATACCCCATTGGGAGAACCACTTGAGTCAGTTTTCAAGAAGCTAGTGGCAAACAAAGTAATCACAATTCAAGATTTTCTACCATATGAGCCAAAGGTCAAACCAAATTAGTGGAATGATGATGAGTATTGTGAATTCCATAATTGAAAGGGTCATAAAACAAGAAATTGTCACTGACTGAAGAACATCATACAAGATCTCATTGATAGAGGTGACATTGAGATTGAAGGACACTCATCCAATCAAGAACATGAGATGTTTAAGGAACCATTCCGAAAGCATGACAAGGGAAAAACTGTAGCTACAGATGATCAAACCAACTATACCAAAGCATCCTACAACTATGGTTCAACTATCAATCACATCTCGATGGACAATTATGTCTCTACCATAATCATCAAGGACAAAACACCTGAGAATTCTACCCAGAAACCCAAGATCGTTCTGAAAGGTGTTAGATCTTCTTCTAAACCTACCTCTGAATGTCATGTTACAACCCATCGAGGTAAATTCACTTTGCAAGGTGCTCCATCTAAAAACACCACTTCCTCATCAACCAAGCCTGAGTACGATCTTGTAGAATAGTTAGGGAAGACACCTGTGCTTATCTCCATCCTTGAGCTCTTATGCATATCCCCTGCACATAAAGCTATTCTTGACAAAATTTTGAGAGACACTGCTGTTCCTAGTGATTTGAACGTGGACCAGTTTCAAGCCATGGTTGGATACCTTTCCATTCCACACTCTCTTACATTCACAGAAGCCAATGACACCTCCATAAGTCAGCCACATAATGCACCATTACACATTGAAGCCTTCATACACAAACATTGAATCAAATGAGTCCTGATAGATGGAGGAGCAGGTCTAAACATTTGTATATTGAGCACTATTAAACAATTGGGATATTTCATCAAAGCTGTGAATTCTATGAACAAAATTACCATCAAAGCATATGATGATGAAGAGCTTTCATCCAAGGGCACAGTCACCTTACCTCTCAAAGTTGGGCCAGTTACGAAAGATGTGGTTTGTCAAGTCCTAGATCTTGATCTCACATACAACATATTGCTAGGATGTCCTTGGATTCATGAAATGAGGGTGGTCCCATCTACATATCACCAATGCATCAAGTTTCCTCACAATGGAGTTGAAATAACAGTTAATGGAGATCCTAATCCATTCATATATTGCAATAACTTGAGACCAAAAACTGAGACCATCATTCCCAGTAATCATGAAGATATTCCTTCTGCATACATTGATCCTGAGTCATTAAAACCTTTGACATAAAAACAAGGTGAACTTAAGGGCAAATTCCAAGACAAGGGCATGGGTGAATACACTTTGAATCAGACCATGTACTTACAACAAGTCATGAATTCACCAAAAGAATATGGAAGACCACATCCTAATAAGCAGGTATCTATCATTATACTCAAATGGGACCCTACTATCTTTCAAAGATGGGGTGAACTAGAAGAGGAAGACTTATAAAAGATGCTTTACAAAGACCTTGAAAATGATACACAAGATCACATCAGTATACCATGTGAGAAGTATGGCAAAGGGTTCAAGATTCTACAAAAATTTGGGTATGATGGCAAAAGCCCTCTTGGGTTAAGAAAGGAAGGCATCATTGAACCTTTACAACCTGAATTGACATTCAAAAAGGAATGCTCAAAAGGACTTGGCTTCATGACTTTCAAGGTCCACACTCAGAGGATAGAAGAAGCATTAAAAATCAAAGCTGCCAAAATTCAACAAGAGAATTGCTATTCCACAGACTCCAATGAATGGGAATGGGGTTCAGACAAATCCTCTAGTGACTATGAGCTCACTGAGACATTCAGAGAACCAAGTGAACCAACAGAAGAAGAGGAATTTAATAGGAATTTCAAAGTTGGTCAAGAAAGAACCACAAAGGATCCCATATAGTCTTTGCCTCTAGGTCCTAGGTTGAAATCACATAGAATGAGAACACCTATCCCGGAATGCACTACTAGTAATGATAATTTGGATTCATTCATGATCGATACTGATGAGGAGAGTGCCAATGATGACCTCGATAACTACCTTGACATACCTGAATATAACTGCATCTTCACTCTTAACCCTGCTAACTTTGAAGACATCAAAGGCCTTCCCCTTATTCACCACCAACTTATTGACTGGGACCATGAAGGACCTACATAGTTTAACACATTCCAGAATGATGAAGCCCTTATTGACTATCTTGGCATACGAGAGGATATTCCCTTTGGGGACCATAAAGCGGGATACACTATAGAACTCAATAGCGAGGCATATTTTGGTGAGGCTGTCGAGCCTTCTAGTCACAAAAATATAAAAAATAAAAACAAACCAAGGATCTTATGGTGAAAACCACACTGTGGCACTATCTGACCCCAAAAAAGTAAAAAGAAAGGATGTATCTATTAGCATTATGTGAACTGGCATGAGCCTTATGTAAACTGGCATGAAGACATAACAATATTGTATGTTGTCATTAATGTCAATATGAGACATAGTGTGAACCAGAACATGTGATAAGTGAAGAAAGAGGTACCGGCATATATGTGAACCGGTATATGCCAAAGTGAAGCGGCACATTTATTCAAAGTGAACCGGCATGTAGTTATGGGAACCAGCACATGGAAGCACTGTATGACTACCGGTTGGTAAGGCAGCTTCCACTTCGGGGTTTTTGGTTGGAGTATCTCAAGTTTGTGTGACTCAATCAGTGATCTTTGCGTGATGAGTTAGTAGTATGATGGAGGACAGATCATGTTGCCATGTAATCTTTGTGCCCGGGAAGGATCTTGCATGAAGAAGACTATTCCTATCTACCTCAAAAATGTGTGAAGTCTGTCAAATGGTGATAATACATGATGGGTTATCAACCACCATGAAAATGGTGGATAATGGACGATGGAGAATGTCTTGAGATCGACTCAAGACCAGTGAATTTAATGCAGTATGATTCAACGGTTAGGATCAAACCGTTTGAATTGCTTAGCCTGATAGGTTTAGGGTTTTTTCTACCAACCTATATGTTCCCTATAAGGTTGATGTTAGGTTTCTGTCTGAAGTTGTTGGAAAAAGTTGTGAGTGTGTATCCAACGAAAGGGATACGAGATTCTTGCTAGACCATAGGAGAGAAGAGATACCTGCAAAGTGAATGTGCAGAAGAAAAATAGGAGCCTAAATGGATCTACATTAGCATTAAGTGTTGTTAACAGATCATTGTAATACATGTTGATCTCTAACCACTTCAATAGTTGTAAAATCCCCTAATAGGGTAGCCTTAACTGGCTTGATTCAAAATCCCTTAAATCGGGTGGTCTTAACTGGCTTGTTGTAAATCCCTTAACCGGGTAACTTGAAGCTAATGAGTTCTGAGAAGCTAGAGAAGCTTAGGAGATCCTTTCAGCTATTGAGTTCCTAAAATCCTCTAACAAGGTGACCCTACCAGGTTTAACCCTTAACCGGACAAGGCTCCTAACAGAGCAGACTTCTAAAGAGTTCAAAAAGTAGCTTGTGGGTATTCATCCCCACTATGGTTTTTCCCAGTTGGGTTTCCATGTGAGAAATATGTGTGTCATGTGAAATGCTTTTGTCTTGTGATGCTTTGTTTTATCTGTTATGCACATGAAGGTTCTATGTTTTATGCTTATCTATAAAACATATTGAACTCACTATTGTGAAGATTTGATGGTTAATTCTACTAGTTCATGCATGTGAATATTATGATAATGTGGTATTGAGATAAGAGAAAAGCTTAGTGAGTGACTGGTTCATGACTGATTGAGCTATACTGGGTGTTATTGGTTGCACTTTGTTTTACCGGTATATCTGTATATCAGTCATTGTGAGTGTTTGCTATCAAACTAGTTTTGGACTATATTTGTGTCTGTACTGATTCACCCCCCCCTCTCAATACCAGTTTGGTACTAGTGGTTCATCATTGAGTTATCAATTGGTATCAAAGTGCTCCAGGTCCTCTGTGTTGTAAGCTTAACCACTTGAGGAAAAGATCCTAGCCAAATGATGAAGAGGGAAGGTCCAAAGTTCAATAGGGAAAAATTTGGTATATGGAAAGATAGGATGAAGATATTCATCAAAAGCATGAGTGTTCAACATTAGAGTTATGTTGAAAATGTATATGTTGTTCCTACCGGTACTCTCACCGATGACCAAAAGAGAGAGATACAAGAAAATTGGCAAGTCATGGAAGTCCTCATTAGTAGTCTATCTGACATTGAGATTATTGATGTTTAGGACAAGGCAAATCCCAAAGAAGTATGGGATGCTCTTGAAAATATTTATGGTGGTGATGAGCATGTAAAATAGGCTAAGGAAGAGAGCTTGAGAGGAAAGTTTGAAGACATGAGGATGGTTGAAGGAGAGACCATTCAGCAGTATGGAAAAAGAATCAAAACAATTGTTGGAGAAATAAAGAGTGCAGGTGGCAAAATAGAAGATTCCACTGTGGTCAGTAAAGTCCTGAGATCCCTATTGCCAGTCTATGCAATAAGGGTTGCTGATATTCATGTGAGGCCTCACCTCAACTTAGTCTGACATTCAGTGGATTTTATATTTAGACTATTATGGATACTTTATTTTGATGCATTTTCAGACTTAGAACTTATATGATTTCAGGATTTGGATAACATTGCTATGATTTGATGATTTACTTATATGCTTTATGAGATAGAACACTACATGATTGTTAGATAGGATGATATTGCAATGATAGATGTCGTTATTGAATTTGTAGGACTTTACTCTGAATATTGAACTATGATGTATGGTTAAGTTTATGTGAATTGGGATGAAATTGCTTATGAGAATTTGCTTGATAAAAGATGTATTTAATCTGTGCAGATGAAAATTGTATGCAAGTGATGATGTGTATTGTATTCCTTTGAATTATATTATATGTGGATATTTGAAAGTACTAATGTGTAAATTGAGATGCGCAGGGAATTTACCATGTGACCATGGAAATTACGGAGAACCAAACCTAGACTTATGTATGTTCGTAAGCCGGGGGTTGTCTATTTGGAGAGACAACACCCCGTTTGTGTTATATTTTATTCGTAACAGTATATGCTGCATGAGTGTTAAGTGTTATTTAATTTAATGTGTAAAAACCACAAGAGACAATTTCATGTTTTAGTTTGTAAAAGTGTTTTTCTTTGTGTCACTTGACACATGCGTGGATTTAAATTTAAATGTTTTATTTTGTCTCTTGGTGGGAAAGTGTTTAATTATAGTTTTTCTTAAATAATATAATGTGTTGTCATAAATACTTTGGGAATATAATCTTTGGAGTGGTCAACATATGTTTGACCCGAAAATAAACTTCAGAGGGGTTTAAAATGGGTTAAATGAACACCTAGGGGTAGTTTATTAGGGTTTCCTAAAGCCCATAAGGTATACCTAGGGGTTAGGGGTAATTTTAGGCAAGTTTCTACTTTTTAATGATCTTTTTGACGCTTTGAAAATTGGCTTTTTTGAGTTGTGCGAAAATTGAAAATTAGAAGTTTTAATCTAGTTGAGATTTTTTCCTTTTGGAAGGAGAGTCTTTTTGCAATCTGCTTTTCTTTCCTTTTTGGTTTTTAGAAACTTGTGAGAACTCAGAGAATGAGCTTCTTAAGCAAGATTTTTGAGAATTGGAGGGTAATCACCCACTCTCCATTTTTGGAGACAAGAGAAATTTTGAAAAGAAAATAATAGTTTGGAATAGAAAAATTGACTAAGGGTAGAAGAAAGAAGATTCGTGGATTGGGCAGCTCTTCCTCAAATTTCAAAACTACCATTGGGCAAATTAAGGTTGGTTTGATCATTCTTTAAAATGGTTATTTTCTTGCATGTGTTTGAGTGTATGATTTGGTGAAAGAAATCTATTTTTTTGTTTGTCTTGTTTTAGAATTTCATTTGAAAATCTTGCATTATGGTTTGTTGTGTTTTGGGAGTTTTCTCAAGACCTCTTACTCTTGGGAGAGAAGAGGATCTTGTGGGTGGTAGCAGTGACAACCCTTGAGTGAGAGACTCTCGTTTGAGAGTGATCACAAGGGATCTTTGTTTGACCCTTGCTGCATGGCCTGTTTGTGCAATGGGGGTCATAAGGAGGGATATAAGGCTAGAATGCCTTTGGGGAGCATAAGGAATAAGGGGTTGAGATTCTTGATATATTTATTGTGCCATGAGGTGGCTAATTGTTTATTTCATACTTGTAGTTCTCCTCAGGGTATTGGTCCACTACAACCCTTAAAAAAAAAAATCATCACCAAAGTGTGGTGCTGTGAAGCCAAGTTGGGAGTGTGTCTGAAAATCTGTATGTATTTTGCCATCTATGTGTTTGCCTGTTTGTTACCTGTCTAGGAATTGGTTCTCTAAGCTTGGGGGTGGCTACCAGTTAGCCTAGGCTGGGAGGTGAGCACTCTGTGGTCATATTGTGTTTTATTATACAGGAAAAGTCAGGAGAAGAGAATAGGAACAGTGAAAAGATGCAAAAGATTATTGTTGAAGATACTTAAATCCATTTGCAGTTATTTGTTTAAATTTGTTAGTAGAAAAATACCTCGTTCATTGAATGAGAGGCAAGTTGTAATTTTGAGATAGGACATGTGATTTAATATTGTAGTTAAATAAAGAAGTATCTTGTAATATTTGCAGAATATTGAAAGAGTTGTAAAAAGCCAGATATGTTTCTATTTCTATTTTGAAAAGTAAAGGGATTGCTTTGATTTGCATGCAAAAGCTTCTTTTGTAATATAAATTAAAAAAAAAACAGTTTTATTTAAATCTGAGTTCTTCTTTTTAGCTGAGAATCTATCTCCATTTTAATTGCAGAAAATCATGAATTGTATTTGCTGTTAACATGTAAATAAATTAGTTGTTTTATTAGTTGAGAAATCAATGAATGTATTTATTACAGAAAAGTATATTGTATTTCTAAATAGTATTTCCTAAATTGTATTTCTAAATAGTGTTGATAAATAGCTTAACAATAGATTTGCTTCATTCTTTTTGTCAGCAATTAAAATAAATGAAAAAAAAATAGAGCCTAAGCTTATATACCAATTATATATATATATATATATATATATATATATATATATATATATATATATATATATATATATATATATATATATGTATATATATAAATATATATATATATATATATACATTTATATGTGCACATATAATTTGATTTTACATAATGTTTTTCCTTTGTTATTTTGTTTAAAAAAAATTTGCATGTAAATCTTATTGAAAAAAAAAAAAATATTTATATATTTTCACCCTTATAACTTTTATATTTATAAATTTATATAAATATATATATATATATATATATATATATATATTTATATAAAATATATTTAGAAAAAATAATAATAATAATAAAAAAAAAGGGAATTTTGGTTTGCTCGCGGACCCCACTGTGTGTGCACACAGTGTGGGCCGTGCGGCTTACACTGTGCGAACACACAGTGTGGGCCACTTTGGCTCCCACTATGTGGACACACAGTGTCGGCCGCGGCCGCCACTGTGTGCACACACAGTGGTGTGAGCCGCCAGCGGCTCCCACTGTGTGGACACATAGTGGTGTCGCGCCGCCACTGTGTGTACACACAGTGGCGCCTTCGGCCCCGTCGCCCCTTCAAAAGCAAAACCTGCATAAAAAAAAGAATCGTGGCCACCGCCATGGGGTTTCGGCCCTGTGGAAAATTAAGTGGTAATAAAAAAAAAAAGATTAAACCCTAGCCCAGGTAGGGCTAGGGTAAATGAAATAAAAAATAATATTATAGTTTAGAGTTATTTAATATATATATTAAAAAAATAAATCCCTAATTAGGGTTGGAAGGCATATTGACTTTTTATTGGAAATATATTTTTAAAAGGATTTATATATATATATATATATATATATATATATATATATATATATATATATATATATATATATATATATATATATATATATATATATGTATATATTCCAGTTATATTTTGGAGTAAGTATTTAATAGAGAATTAAATATTTAAATACCTCCGTATGATTACTAATAGGAAGTAAAAGAAAGAGGAATATATAATTTTAAGAATAAAGCCTAGTCTTATAATCTTAAGTATATTTAATGTGAAATACTTAATTTTGCCCTAGTTAATTTAATTAGAGTATTAAAATTTTAAAATGGATGTTTAGACTATATGGTCTTATTGGAGATTGCATTAATCTTCCTCTCCTAATTCTTTAACGTGATTGATTTAATAAAATTTAATGACTAGGTATCTCGTGGAGATAAAATTAGACCAGTTAGATTTCCACAAATAAAATTAAACAATAATCAATGCTTGGTTCATTTCATAATTAGCTCGAATATAGATTTGGCAAATGCATTAACGCTTGTCGTGTGAGCGAAATTGTGAATTAATTAGTATTTAAAAAAAAAAAATTGTTCCGTTTTTGCCCTAAATTTTGGGCATGACATTTTGGTATCAGAGCAAGGTTTCCACACTAGGAACCTTACTCCACTTACGTTTCGCCTTAGAATATTTAAAATTATTTTGTTAAATTGATTTTATCAGACTTTTGAATTTAATTGAATTAAATAGTAATCTAAAAGAAATTAATTAATTAATTGTTTTGCCTTATTTTTCTCTTAGGATGCCTCCGACGACGCGACAAGCTCGGAAGCGCGGACGGGGTCCTAGACGTGTGTGCATAGCATGTGAAGAGGTAGAGAGGGAGGCATCGGTTCTAGAGGAGAACCCAGGAGAACCTCCCGAACAGCCAAATGAACCTAACCAAGACCTCTTAGCAGCCATTCAGAATCTTATTGGCATAGTTCTGGAAAGGATCCTAGCAGAGAACCCTCAGGTTAGGAGTCATGACTCTGGGAGTCATAGATCTATTGAAAGAGAATGAAGCAGGAGCCCAGCTCCGATTCTTGTAGAGAGTCAGGGTGGTAATGAGCCAGAGTCTGTGCACATGCCAAGACCACCTCCAGTGGTGGAACCAGTTTATTTTGAGAGAGCTCATCGAGATCCAGGGGAGCTCATCGAGATCCAGGGGATCTCATCAGGGAGGTCATGTGCCTCCAACCATCATCCTTCGGAGGGTCTACAGATGGAGTAGAGGCCGAGGCATGGCTTCTGAGTCTTGAGAGGTGCTTTGCGTTGCATTCTTATGAAAGCAACTTGAAAGCACGTGTTGCAGTTCATCTTCTGAGAGGGACAACCTCCACTTGGTGGAGACAAGAAGAGTACAAATGCAGATTAGTTCCTGATACTCTCACTTGGGAGATATTCACAGAGAGGTTTCATGAGAGGTACCTATCAGAACACTTCAGGCAGCGTCGTATAGACAAATTTCACGATCTCCAACAGAAAGGCTTGTCAGTAACCTAGTATGAGAGTAAATTCTTTGAGTTGTTGCCTTATGTAGATTATCTAAAGGATGAGAAACTTCTTGTAAACCGCTTCATCATGGGATTAAATGCTGGTATAGCCGGGCCTGTTAGGATGTCCGCACCAGAGAGCCTTCGGGTTGCTGTAGAGAAGGCACTGATTGCCAAGGAAATTTAGGATAGACCATAGGACAATAGGGATCGGTTTCAGAACCAAAATCCTGCACCTCAGACTTATGGATTCCAGAAACCACATTGGAAAGGAAACAACCAAAACTCTCAGGGGTTCTCCAAACCCCCTCCTCCACAACAGACACCACAGAACTAGAGGAAGAAGCCTCCACAATATCAGTAGGGCTCCAAGCCCAAGCGGTGGCAGACTCAGGGATAGAAACGTGATCAGAGAGCATAGGGGCAGTACACACAGCCGGCAGGGACTCAGCAGTCCTCTAGGGGTGGATACAACAGATCTAGTAGGACAGGAGGTTAGGCATTCTCTAGGCCTCAGGGTGCCCAGTTTCAGGCATGGGGTGCTTGCTTTACATGTGGAGCCATGGGGCATATGGCGAGGGATTGCCCTCAGAGACAGGTAGCAGGGAGTGAGCGGATGGCCGCTTCAGAGCCGACAGTTGGTGATATGGGCAGGTCCCATAGAGTATTCGTAGCGGTCGACAACTGCCAAGCTGAGCATCAAGCCATGGTTATCGAATCTTCAGGTATAATCAAAGGTAACAATGTATCTATTTTGTTTGATTCAGGAGCTACTGACTCCTTTATATCTCCATTGGTTGTGGAGCATTGCGGGCTAGTGGCAACTAGACAGGGTGTTAGTTGGGAAGTGGAATTAGCTTCAGGAGCTAGAGTGTTAGTGGAATCAGAGGTTAGGGCATGTCAGCTGCAGATTGGCAAGACCACCACTTTAGTAGACCTTAGAGTGACTCCACTTGGATCTTACAGAATCGTACTTGGCATGGATTGGCTTTATGCCCACAGAGCCAAGATGGATTGCCGCCTGAAAAAGATCAAGTGTGAGGATGATCATGGTTCGCCCATAGTTATTACCGGGATTCAGAGGCCCATGTCTCTTTGTATGATCTCCGCAATGCAGCTTAAGTGGAGCATGTGGAAGGGATGTCAAATTTTTGCTATCACTATCAGTGACAGAGGAGAAGAGGAAGAAAAAGAAACATCACTCAATGACCATCCTATCCTTAAGGGATATTCAGATGTTTTTCCTTCAGAGTTACCGGGAATGCCTCCCCGTAGAGAGATTGATTTTCATATAGACCTAGTACCAGGAGCCGAGCCAGTTTCTAGAGCACCTTATAAGATGACCACAAATGAGCTAAATGAACTTAAAATACAGCTTGAGGAACTCCTTGAGAAGGGTCATATTCATCCTAGCATATCCCCTTGGGGTGCACCAGTCATCTTCATTAAGAAGAAGGATGGATCTCTCCGATTGTGTATGGATTATCGACAACTAAATAAAGTAACCATCAAGAACCGATATCCTTTGCCCAGAATTGATGATTTATTCGACTAGCTTCAGGGTGCCAAAGTCTTTTCCAAAATAGATCTGAAGTCAGGATACCATCAGTTGAGAATAGTGGAAAGTGATATCCACAAGACCGCATTTCACACTAGATATGGTCACTATGAGTTTACCGTAGTCCCGTTCAGACTTACGAATGCACCAGCAGTTTTTATGAGCCTCATGAATGGGGTATTCCATACCTTTCTAGACCATTTTGTTGTTGTGTTCCTCGATGATATACTGATATATTCTCGGAATGAGAAGGAGCATGAGGAGCACCTAAAACAGGTATTGCAGTGTTTGCAGGATAATCAGTTGTTTGGCAGCCTATCGAAGTGTGCTTTCTTTTGGTTTGAGGTTAAGTACCTTGGGCACATTATTTCCAGTGATGGGATCTTAGTTGACCCATCAAAGATTAGGGCTATTATGGATTGGCCAGTGCCTACCAGTGTGACAGAGGTCAGGAGTTTCATGGGCTTAGCAGGGTATTACCGACATTTTGTCGAGGGTTTCTCCAGAGTCGTACACCCTATTACTTCTCTTCAGCGTAAAGGGAAGAAATTTGAGTGGACAGAGAAGTGCGAGAAGGCCTTTCAGGAACTTAAGAAGGCACTTACTAGCGCTCCTATCCTTGTTGTACCAGATCCTACAGCTGACTTCATGGTTTGTACAGATGCTTCACTAGAGGGTTTAGGGGTAGTTCTTATGCAGGGTGGTAGGGCCATAGCTTTCGAGTCTAGGAAACTTAAGACTCATGAACTTAATTATCCCACTCACGACCTTGAGCTCACAGCAGTAGTGCATGCACTTGTGAGGTGGAGACACTTCCTTTTAGGTCATCACTTCAAGTTGCATTCAGATCATCAGAGTCTTCAGTACATCTTCACTTAGCCGAACCTTAATGCACGTCAGAGGAGATGGATGGAGTTCTTGTGCGAATATGATTTTGACGTCCACTACATCAAGGGAAAGGAAAATGTAGTTGCAGATGCCTTGAGTAGGAGACGTCATGAGGTTTACACCATATCCATGGGCATGGACTTGAGAGACCGTATACTATAGTACTTGCCAGAGGATGGATGGTATGCAGAGGTTTGTCAGGTAATACGATCTCAGGTTACTCTAGAAGGGAAATATGTGGATTGTTCTTTGGAGTCTGATGGACTGTTATGCCACAGAGGGCGCATCTATGTACCTTCCTCTGGAGGGTTGCGAGAGTTCATTGTCACGGAGGCTCATAGAGCTCCTTATGCAACGCATCCCAGGGTTAAGAAGTTGCATGCTGACTTGAGACAGTTGTATCATTGGCCGGGAATGCGGTAGCTCATTGCTAAGATAGTATCTCGATGCCTCGAGTGTCAGAGGGTAAAGGCGGAGCACCGCCATCCAGGTGGGTTGCTTCAGTCTCATGCTATACCAAAGTGGAAGTGGGATACTATATCCATGGATTTCATCATTGGTCTTCCTATGTCTTCTCGTCACCATGATGCTATCTTGGTGACAGTTGACAAGTTGACCAAAGTAGCTCACTTTTCACCAGTTCATACCACATTCATAGCTCCAGCAGTAGCATAGGTGTTCTTGCGAGACATTGTTAGACTACATGGCATACCCCACAAGATTATTTCTGACAGGGATTCTTTTTTCACTTCTTCCTTTTGGAAGTAATTACAGGCAGCTATGGGCACTAATCTCAATTTTAGTACAACCTATCACCTGGAGACAGATGGTCAGATAGAGAGGGTCAATCAGGTGTTAGAGGATATGCTTCGCATGTACGTCAAGGATCATCAGACCCAGTGGGAGGAGTATCTTCCCTTAGTGGAGTTTGCCTATAACAATGGGCATCATACTTCTTTGGGGATGCCACCCTATCAAGCATTATATGATAGGCCTTGCAGGATACCCTTGAGTTGGGATCACATAGAGGATAGAGTTGCTATTGGTCCTGAGATAGTTCAGGATATGGAACAGCAGGTGGATTTGATTAGGCAGCGTCTCAGAGAGGCTCAAGATAAACAGAGGAAATATGCTAATGCAAAGAGGATAGATCGTAGCTACTTAGTTGGAGACAGTTTTTTCTTGAGAGTGCGACCGCATAAGAGTCCAATCCATTACGGAAAGGGTTCTAAGCTCGCACCTTGCTTTGTAGGACCTTTTGAGACTCTTGAGAGGATAGGCCTAGTTGCCTACCGTTTAGCATTGCCACCTAGCCTGTCATGCATCCACGATGTGTTTCATGTTTCAGTTTTGAGAAAATATATCTATGATGAGTCTCACATTTTAGATTGGGATGCCTTGCAGGTGGAGTCAGACGGGCAGCTAGCTTTGGAGCCCATTTTCATTTTGGCACACCTGACATTGGCCCTTCGAGGTCGAGAGCTGGACCAGGTTAGGGTCCAGTGGGATTGTTATGATGAGGTTACAGCTTCATGGGAGGATGTAGCACGTATGAGATCAGAGTACCCCCACCTCTTTGATGAACTCCAGGAGGAAGTTCATGCCTAGAGGCAGAGGATGTGAGGCCTCACCTCGACTTAGTCTGACATTCAGTGTATTTTATATTTAGACTATTATGGATACTTTATTTTGATGCATTTTGAGACTTAGAACTTATATGATTTCAGGATTTGGATAACATTGCTATGATTTGATGATTTACTTATATGCTTTATGAGATAGAACACTACATGATTGTTAGATAGGATGATATTGCAATGATAGATGTTGTTATTGAATTTGCAGGACTTTACTCTGAATATTGAACTATGATGTATGGTTAAGTTTATGTGAATTGGGATGAAATTGCTTATGAGAATTTGCTTGATAAAAGATGTATTTAATCTGTGCAGATGAAAATTGTATGCAAGTGATGATGTGTATTGTATTCCTTTGAATTATATTATATGTGGATATTTGAAAGTACTAATGTCTAAATTGAGATGCACAGGGAATTTACCATGTGACCATGGAAATTATGGAGAACCAAACCTAGACTTATGTATGTTCGTAAGCCAGGGGTTGTCTATTTGGAGAGACAACACCCCGTTTGTGTTGTATCTTATTTGTAATAGTATATGCTGCGTGAGTGTTAAGTGTTATTTAATTTAATGTGTAAAAACCACAAGAGACAATTTCAAGTTTTATTTTGTAAAAGTGTTTTTATTTGTGTCACTTGACACATGCGTAGTTTTAAATTTAAATGTTTTATTTTGTCTCTTGGTGGGAAAGTGTTTAATTATAGTTTTTCTTAAATAATATAATGTGTTGTCATAAATACTTTGGGAATATAATCTTTGGAGTGGTCAACTTATGTTTGACCCGAAAATGAACTTCAGAGGGGTTTAAAATGGGTTAAATGAACACCTAGGGGTAGTTTATTAGGGTTTCTTAAAGCCCGTAAGGTATACCTAGGGGTTAGGGGTAATTTTAGGCAAGTTTCTACTTTTTAATGATCTTTTTGACGCTTTAAAAATTGGCTTTTTTGAGTTGTGCAAAAATTGAAAATTAGAAGTTTTAATCTAGTTGAAATTTTTTCCTTTTGGAAGGAGAGTCTTTTTGTAATCTGCTTTTCTTTCCTTTTTGGTTTTTAGAAACTTGTGAGAACTCAGAGAATGAGCTTCTTAAGAAATATTTTTGAGAATTGGAGGGTAATCACCCACTCTCCATTTTTGGAGACAAGAGAAATTTTGAAAAGAAAATAATAGTTTGGAATAGAAAAATTGACTAAGGGTAGAAGAAAGAAGATTCGTGGATTGGGCAGCTCTTTCTCAAATTTCAAAACTACCATTGGGTAGATTAAGGTTGGTTTGATCATTCTTTAAAATGGTTATTTTCTTGCATGTGTTTGAGTGTATGGTTTGGTGAAGGAAATCTGTGTTTTTGTTTGTCTTGTTTTAGAATTTCATTTGAAAATCTTGCATTATGCTTTGTTGTGTTTTGGGAGTTTTCTCAAGACCTCTTACTCTTGGGAGAGAATAAGATCTTGTGGGTGGTAGCAGTGACAACCCTCGAGTGAGAGACTCTCGTTTGAGAGTGATCACAAGGGATCTTTGTGTGACCCTTGCTGCATGGCCTGTTTGTGCAATGGGGGTCATAAGGAGGGATATAAGGCTAGAATGCCTTTGGGGGGCATAAGGAATAAGGGGTTGAGATTCTTGATATATTTATTGTGCCATGAGGTGGCTAATTGTTTATTTTATACTTGCAGTTCTCCTCAGGGTATTGGTCCACTACAACCCTTAAAAATAAAAATCATCACCAAAGTGTGGTGCTGTGAAGCCAAGTTGGAAGTGTGTCTAAAAATCTTTATGTATTTTGCCTTCTATGTGTTTGCCTGTTTGTTACCCATCTAGGAATTGGTTCTCTGAGCTTGGGGGTGGCTACCAGTTAGCCTAGGCTGGGAGGTGAGCACTCCGTGGTCATATTGTGTTTTATTATGCAGGAAAAGTCAGGAGAAGAGAAGAGGAACAGTGAAAAGATGCAAAAGATTATTGTTGAAGATACTTAAATCCATTTGCAATTATTTGTTTAAATTTGTTAGTAGAAAAATACCTCGTTCATTGAATGAGAGGCAAGTTGTAATTTTGAGATAGGACATGTGATTTAATATTGTAGTTAAATAAAGAAGTATCTTGTAATATTTGCAGACTATTGAAAGAGTTGTAAAAAGCCAGATATGTTTCTATTTCTATTTTGAAAAGTAAAGGGATTGCTTTGATTTGCATGCGAAAGCTTCTTTTGTAATATAAAAAAAAAAAAAAAATAGTTTTATTTAAATCTGAGTTCTTCTTTTTAGCTGAGAATCTATCTCCATTTTTGTTGCTGAAAATCATGAATTGTATTTGTTGTTAACATGTAAATAAATTAGTTGTTTTATTAGTTGAGAAATCAATGAATGTATTTATTACAGAAAAGTATATTGTATTTCTAAATAGTATTTCCTAAATTGTATTTCTAAATTGTATTTCTAAATAGTGTTGATGTAGCATCCTAAAATTGCAACGCTTGCAATTTCGACCGCATTTGGGTCTTCACGATGGCGACGCAACACTAAACTTGAATGGAGACCCCAAAACTTGCTCATGACACCAAAAACTGCATTTTTCCAGCACCCTAGCCTGATCCTCCTTGCACCCTACTGTCCCAGGAGGTGGGACCAGAGCACCCAGTGCCCTAGTCCTTCAGGACTAGGGCGCCCAGCACCCTGGTCCCCTAGGACCATGGTGCCCAGCGCCCTGGTCCCTGGCCCTATTTTGGGCCTGGTCTCCTATGGGATTTCGGGTCTTTTTGTTTGCAAATTGGAAATTAACATTTCCTGGTCGGCCTAAGGTCGGGAAAATCAGTCTATCAACCCTAATTGGCAAGTATAAAAACTACATTTCCTCTCCCATTTGAGGAGGGAAGGACATATGCGTACAAGACGTGAAAATGATATTCAAGCATTCTTTCAAGCAATTGATCATTCTAAGTCTCCATTCAAGGCTAAGTGTTGCATTCAAGACAAGGATTCAACCATTGAAGAGGGGATCACTTACAACACATTACATGCTACAACATACAACATAAAACAAACAACAACATCTATACCTTCGCATATAAGGATACAAACATCCTTACAACAAGGTATTAGTACTTGTTTTACATTACATTTACAGCATTTCTCATTTCTTGGTTAATTCCAAAACTGGGGTTTGACCTAAGGGCAAACCCCTAATCCCTAACCCCCCAATTGTCTTCACTTTTCTGTGTGTAGGTTGCAGGTACATGGCTGAAATTGAAGATCTGGAATCCTTGTGCAGAGACGAACAGATCCCCCTTCATTTTGCGGATTTTTCGAAGGACCGTGTGCATGCCGGGTGCCATCGTCTTGTCAACTTTTTCTCAAATTTGCAGGACAGTGTCGTCTCGACATTTTACTGCTAATTCCAGGTTCGCAGCTTCATATCATATCCCTAACTCAGTTTATAAGCGAATCTTTCTCACTTTCTATGCATTCCTAGTTCAATCTTTCCATCTACATTCTTTACAAAAGAGGGTATCCTTGCTATCACAACCCTTGAAACTCATATAGAATCCAATCTTGCATTGCGTGGGATTGGATCTTGTGGGTTTGAACCCCTCTTTTGAATGTAAAGTCCCTCCTAAGTGAAAACCATCAACCCTAGTGACTCTCCCTTCTCCCTCCTCGGAGTTGGGGAGGGGAGAACGACTAGGGTTTGATTTTTCCGCTTTACATTTTGGTGAACCCGATGTGAACATCCTTTCTGATTATTCATAGTTAGATCTAAAAATTGGATTCCTTGATTACATTTCCATGTTTGATCTTTTGCAAAATTTTAGAGGTTAATTGCATAAAAACCCTAAATTTTCTTTTTAAGTAATTAAACTTGTGAAATGTTTAATTGTTGATGCTTGTTTCAGATCTTCCCTTCTATTACAAATTATCAATTCATATTTGTGCTTTGATTTTGAAAATTAAGTGGTTAAGTGTCAAAACCCTAATTTTTGAAACCTTCTTGATTCAACCTTTGTCCGACAATTTCACTGATCAAAACACCTCCAAATCAGCTGTAACTTTGGATTCCGCAATAAAATCACAATATCTTTCATCCCTGGAAATTTGGAAAAAAGTTGCGAGGACCGTGTGCACTCCGAGCGCCATCATCCCCGACATTTTTTCCGAAATTTTGGGAGCGAGATCTTACTGTATTTTCCTGCTAAAATCCAGAATTTTGGCTGATTTTATCAATTTTAACACCTTCAAAATTACAGTCAAAGTTGGTTTAGTGATTGCTTGGATTGAGGCTTCTAATCATTCAAAAATTGTTGAAATTGAAATTTGTGTCAAAATTGTGTTTCTTACAGTCCTAAATCTGAAAAGTGTGTTAGCATTCATTCAAAATTTCAGTGATTTATTCAAATTTTTGCAATTTGTGACTTTTGAAATTAAGTGCTTAATTACAACAACTTTGATTTCCGCTTTCAAAATTGAATTTTGCATGAAATTGAGTCAACTTTCAAATTTCAAAACTTACATTGCTTTTGGTATTCCCTCTAAAATCATAAAATTCAAAATTTCAGTTTCCCTCTCTTTTTCAAAATTCAAATTTTGCATTTTTCGACAATCTTGGTAGGGTTCAATTTTGAGATTGCAACTTTAATTTGGCCTATCTACAGATCATAAAATCACTCAATTTTTTCAGGTTAGCTGTAAAATCATCATAACTTTCATCCTTACAAATTTTGAAAAAAGTTGCGAGGACCGTGTGCACCCCGAGCGCCACGGTCCTGGACATTTTTTCCGAAATTTTGGGAGATTGTCCTGACTGTATTTAACAGCTTAAATCTAGAAGATTGGCTGGTTTTACTGAAATTTGCTACCTCTAAAAATTCAAAATCTTCTCTCTTTCTTTAGTGCATGAGTTTTACAACAATAAGTCCTACTTACACTATTCCCGTTAGACGAAGCCTTAGAATTAAGTCCTTCCAAGGTTTAATTACTGAGGAGATGGAACCTAATTTGAATGGTCTTTTTAACGAGGACATGGGTAATTCCTCTAATCCTCTTAATGATGAAGAATCTCTCCATGAGGTTTTTGTAGAACAACTTTCAAAATTGGATAACCAATTTGACGATTTTCGACAATGGATGTCTCAAGAATACCCTGATAGTCAAGCTCTTCCTTTAATTGAGGGTCTAAAACGTATGCTTCAAAGTGATAAGAATGGAATTGATATTTTGCGTGGTATTGCACACATTGTGGATTCAAATGTGATGCCTATGAAAAGTTGTGCCGAAACCTTAGGTTATACACAACCTCCTACTCAAGACAATCATTCTATTCCTTTGACGACTCCTATTGCTAGTATACCTACTTTTACATCAAACATAATGACTACTTCAACACAAGACATTCCTCCTATGATCACCAGTCATGGGGGCAATCCCTCTTCTTCAATTAACCCTCTTCCTTCATTCAATCCAACTTCTTCATTCATTCCTTCAATGAGTGTTCCTATTATATCACCACAAATGAACATGACGCAAGGGGGCAACTCGTTTAATCATTCCACTCCTCCTTGTAGTGTTCCTCCTGTCCAATCATATCCTATGACTAACTATCATAGTGTCCCACCACCTTACTCTCTACCTTCTTTCAATAACATAACACCTCCATCACAATCTAACACGTCTAATATGAACTCTTCGACTAAAGCGACCATTAACAATCTTGCACAAACTGTCTCTTCTTTACAGCAACAAATTGCTTCTATGAATCAATCTGAGTTTAGTTTGCCCACATTTGATGTTGCGAGTCCACTTTCTCTTGACATTGTTCGAGCTATTCCCCCTAAACATGTTGAAATTCCGCATTTGGAGCTTTATAATGGTAAGGGTGATCCTCTAACACATGTTAAGACCTTTCAAACAATATGTACTGATTTTGCTTATGACCAAAGGTTGCTTGCAAAATTGTTTACTAGAACATTAAGAGACAAAGCCCTACAATGGTATTGCTCATTTCCTTCCTATTTTATTAATTCTTTCGAACAAATTGCAAATGCTTTCATTCAACAATTTCAAAAAAATATAAGTCCTAAAGTTACTTTGATTGATTTAATGCATTGTAAACAAGGTGTTAAAGAAAAAGTGACTGATTTCATTGGTAGATATAAGCATTTGTATGCTCAAATTTCCTTTCCAGTGCCTGACAATGATATTCAAAGAATCTTTATTTCTAATTTACAAAAAGATATTCGAGACAAACTCCTGTTTTCTAAGTTTACTTCTTTCCAACAGTTGTGCGCAACTCTTCACAATTATCAACTGACTGTGAGTCAAATGGAACAATCACATCCTATGACTCCGAGTGATAAGGGTGATAGTAGTCAACAACCATTTGGGAAGTTTAAACCGAACAGAGAGTCCATTAAATTCAATGAAAACATCATCAACAACAATGTGAATGCAGCATCAGGTGTGTCTCCTATTTCTAAATTTTTCAAGAAAGAAAGAAAGTTTACTCCTTTGAATGAATCATTGCATAGTATTATGAATAAGTTATTGGAACAAAATGTGCTTACTCTTCCTCCTATAAGGAAAATTGATCCTGCAAAGATTAATTCACCCTATTTTGATAACAAATCTTTTTGTCAATTTCATCGTCAACCTGGGCATGATACTGAAAAATGTTTTTCTTTAAAGGGGAAAATTCAAGATTTGATTGATAATAATACTATCTCTATTTCTGGTGTGAATGATAAAGGCAATACATCTGTAGCTCCTCCTAACCAAAATCTTTAGATTTTCACTGATCCATTACCTTCTCATACCTCTAATGCGATTGATACTACTGATTCCTCTGTCTCACTTGATGATCTCGTGTCTATGAGTCCGAATGTGATTAATTTTGTGGAGCAACAGAAAATCCCTAAAGAACCTTCCATCACATTTGATTCCAGTGAAACTATCAGGGCACCTGATGGTCCTTTATATATAGTTGCAAAAGTCAAGATCACACCTTGCCGTGGAGTGCTTATTGATCTTTCTTGTATGGTTAATGTCATTACTGAAGAATTTCTTTTTACTTTGCAATTGAATCAAGTTACCTATGACAAAACAGATGTGGTTGTGAAACTATTTGATGCATTTTCTTCTCCTGCAATTGGTTCTATTACATTACCTATTGAGGTCCGTAACAAATCCCTTGATGTGAACTTTGCTATTATTCCATCTTCCAAACAATTTCGTGTGAAGCTTGGCTATCCTTGGCTATCTTCCATGAAAGCTATTGCTTCTCCTATTCACAATTGTTTGAAATTTCCACATAATGGTGAAGTTGTTACTATCAATCATAGTCTCTTTAAACCAGTTGAAAGAACTTCTAGCGTTCCTCTTGATTACTTTTGGCCTAAACAATTCCAATCTCTTCCTCCGCGAAGTGATCATCTTTTCAAATCTTATCAAAGTGGAAAACAGATATGATCCTATCTCTAAGTGAACCTAGAACACCCAAACTGGACATTCCTATCATTCTTGAGAAGGAAGTTCTTCCTTTGAAAGATAAAACTAATGTCTTTCCTCAAGAAGATTCCCAACCCATCCCTATGGATGTGACTATGCCTATGATTAATAAACTTCCTAAAATTAGACCTATCCCTCCTCGTCATGATGGACTTGGTCTCCTTCCAAAACCAAATATTCCTCCTTTATATGGAGCAGTTCCTCCTCCTTCCTCTTATGGAGAGAAGAGACCTTCCTCTTCTCCTATTGTTCAGCCTAAGAGACCACAACCTAAACACCCAAGTGATAAGGATGAGAACATTCCTCATCCTCAATCTTCTCAACTTCCTACTAAGACTAGACGAAATCATTCTGCACGTGAACGCTGGTGAAAGCATCGTCTTAGAGCTCAAACTTTGCAATCATCAAAAACACCTTCAACTAGCATTATTCCATTTTTTCCTCAGCCGGAAATTTAGCCAGAATCTCCTAAACATAAGATGCATGATGGTCTTGATCCTGTCCGAGTTAAAGATCCTATTTTTATAAATCTTGATGATGATATAGATGAAAATGTTATTCATGATGAAAATGCTACTTCTCCTATTCATTCTGATAGTGAATATGAACTTGTTGATATTGATAACCATTTATCTAACGAATTTTCTAAAGCACTTATCCTAGCTCCTAGACAAGAACACCGTGGCTTGGGATATGAACATAGCCCTTGTTTGGATCTTGTGATAGCTCCATCTGCTGTGTTGGATGTTCCTCCTCTAGCGTGTTCCCTGCCTTCCCGAAACATTGATCAGCAAGATCGGGGGGTAGATGACGTGCTAGACTAGTTTCATTAGCATAGCAGATTCTCTCCTCCTCTCTTTCTTTACTTCTTCTATATGTTACTCTCATTATTCTATTTGTTGTCCTTAGTTTTGTCTACTTGAGGACGATCCAAAGCATTGAGATCTCTTGATCTCTCTCATGTTGACTCAAAAGACACACGTGTTCCCTTCTTCTAGGTGACCTTCCTTGATTGGGGAATGAAGAACAATTATGCATACATACATATGATATACATGAATTATCATACAGCATACTGACCCCGAGGAAAGCGAAGTCACCTCGTGCTTTGTGTTTTGTGTCTATTATCCTTGGGCTTATCTCACACTTGGGGGCTAAATCCTTGCGATAACGTGCTCCTTTCCTTTCTCATTTCTTATATGTATCACTACCTTAAAGCAATCACCCCCGGTAAGGTGTGTGCGATCACTTTAACGTAGGGGGGCATACATCCCGTCCATATCTTTTCAAGATACTTGAAAATTTCTTGACAAATTTAGCTTTGCCTTGAAAATTTTTGATATCTTTCTTGCATGACTCATAGTGAGGGAACCTTGCTACTGACAGTCATGGTTCTCCCTCATGATCTTCCCTTTTACCTTGTCAATCGAAGTCGTAAGATCCATAGTCCACTGGGGGCTTGGTGTATCTTGCCTCCTTAACGTGGTGAAAGTTTTTCAATGTTGTTTCCTTGTACTTTACCGGAAGTATGAGCGTACGCTTATACTCCCGCTAAAGTGGGGGCTAAATGTAGTGTCCTAAAATTGTGACACTTGCAATTTCGACTGCATTTGGGTCTTCATGATGGCGACACAACACTAAACCTGAATGGAGACCCCGAATCTTGCTCATGACACCAAAAACTGCATTTTTCCAGCACCCTGCTGTCCCGGGAGGTGGGACTAGAGCGCCCAGTGCCCTGGTCCTTCAGGACTAGGGCGCCCAGTGCCCTGGTCCCCTAGGACCATGGTGCCCAGCGCCCTGGTCCCTGGCCCTATTTTGGGCCCGGTCTCCTATGGGACTTCGGGTCTTTTTGTTTGCAAATTGGAAATTAACATTTCCTGGTCGGCCTAAGGTCGGGAAAATCAGTCTATCAACCCTAATTGGCAAGTATAAAAACTACATTTCCTCTCCCATTTGAGGAGGGAAGGACATATGCGTACAAGACGTGAAAACGATATTCAAGCATTCAAGCATTCAAGCATTCCTTCAAGCAATTGATCATTCTAAGTCTCCATTCAAGGCTAAGTGTTGCATTCAAGACAAGGATTCAACCATTGAAGAGGAGATCACTTAGAACACATTACATGCTACAACATACAACATACAACAAACAACAACATCTATACCTTCGCATATAAGGATACAAACATCCTTACAACAAGGTATTAGTACTTGTTTTACATTACATTTACAGCATTTCTCATTTCTTGGTTAATTCCAAAACCGGGGTTTGACCTAAGGGCAAACCCCTAATCCCTAACCCCTCAATCATCTTTGCTTTTCTGTGTGTAGGTTGTAGGTACGTGGCTGAAATTGAAGATCTGGAATCCTTGTGCAGAGACGAACAGATCCCCCTTCGTTTCGCGGATTTTTCGGAGGACCGTGTGCACGCCGAGCGCCATCGTCCCATCAACTTTTTCTCAAATTTGCAGGACAGTGCCGTCTCGATATTTTACTGCTAATTCCAGGTCCGCAGCTTCATATCATATCCCTAACTCAGTTTATAAGCGAATCTTTCTCACTTTCTATGTATTCCTAGTTCAATCTTTCCATCTACATTCTTTACAAAAGAGGGTATCCTTGCTATCACAACCCTTGAAAATCATATAGAATCCAATCTTGCATTGCGTGGGATTGGATCTTGTGGGTTTGAACCCCTCTTTTGAATGTAAAGTCCCTCCTAAGTGAAAACCATCAACCCTAGTGACTCTCCCTTCTCCCTCCTCGGAGTTGGGGAGGGGAGAACGACTAGGGTTCGATTTTTCCACTTTACAGTTGATAAATAGCTTAACAATAGATTTGCTTCATTCTTTTTATCAGCAATTAAAATAAATGAAAAAAAATAGAGCCTAAGCTTATATACCAATTATTTATATATATATATATATATATATGTATATATATATATATACATTTATATGTGCGCATGTAATTTGATTTTACATAATGTTTTTCCTTTGTTATTTTTTTTTTTTTAAATTTGCATGTAAATCTTATTGAAAAAAAAATATATATTTATATATTTTCACCCTTATAACTTTTATATTTATAAATTTATATAAATATAAATATATATATATATATATATATATTTATATAAAATATATTTTAAAAAAATAATAATAATAAAAAAAAAAAATGGAATTTTGGTTTGCTCGCGGACCCCACTATGTGTGCACACAGTGTGGGCCGCGCGGCTTGCACTGTGCGAACACAGAGTGTGGGCCGCTTCGGCACCCACTGTGTGGACACATAGTGTCAGCCGCGGCCACCACTGTGTGGACACACAGTGGTGTGAGCCGCCAACGGCTCCCACTGTGTGGACACACAGTGGTGCCGCGCCGCCACTGTGTGTACACACAGTGGTGCCTTCGGCCCCGTCGCCCCTTCAAAAACAAAACCTGCATAAAAAAAAGAATCGTGGCCGCCACCATGGGGTTTCGGCCCTATGGAAAATTAAGTGGTAATAAAAAAAAAGAGATTAAACCCTAGCCCGGGTAGGGCTAGGGTAAATGAAATAAAAAATAATATGATAGTTTAGAGTTATTTAATATATATATTAAAAAAATAAATCCCTAATTAGGGTTGGAAGGCATATTGACTTTTTATTGGAAATATATTTTTAAAAGGATTTATATATATATATATATATATAGGTATATATATATATATTTATATATATATATATATATATATATATATATATTTCGGTTATATTTTGGAGTAAGTATTTAAAAGAGAATTAAATATTTAAATACCTCTGTATGATTACTAATAGGAAGTAAAAGAAAGAGGAATATATAATTTTAAGAATAAAGCCTAGTCTTATAATCTTAAGTATATTTAATGTGAAATACTTAATTTTGCCCTAGTTAATTTAATTAGAGCATTAAAATTTTAAAATGGATGTTTAGACTATATGGTCTTATTGGAGATTGAATTAATCTTCCTCTCCTAATTCTTTAACGTGATTGATTTAATAAAATTTAATGACTAGGTATCTCGTGGAGATAAAATTAGACCAGTTAGATTTTCGCAAATAAAATTAAACAATAATCAATGCTTGGTTCGTTTCATAATTAGCTCGAATATAGATTTGGCAAATGCATTAACACTTGTCGTGTGAGAAAACTTGTGAATTAATTAGTATTTAAAAAAAAAAAAATCGTTCCGTTTTTGCCCTAAATTTTGGGCATGACAATTCAGGAGTTGAGATCAATAGACAAGTCTAAGGTGTCCTTGGACTCCATCATAGCCAAGTTGATAGCCTATAAGTTGAATAGTTTTTATGGTAGTGTTCAAAAGTTAGAATCAGCTTTTAAAGCTTTTGCTATACCATCGAGAAAAGGAAAAGAGGCTAGCACTAGTAGGGAACCTAGTCAGAACAGAGAAATGAAGGATGAAGAGTTTCTGATGGAATTTGAAGCTCTTCTAGCCAGGAGATTCCCAAAAGGAACTAGTAAATACAAAGGTAAGCTACCTTTTAAATGTTTCTCCTACAACCGGATAGGACATATTACTATGAACTATCCTAATAGTGACAACAAGGACAAACCAGAAAGGTTCAAGAAATTCAAAGGAGGAAACCGGAGAAATTGTTTTGTGGTAGTTGATGAAGGTGTCATAGATGAGGAATCAGAAGATGAAGAGAATGAAGACATTGTGTTTGTTGCTATAAAGGAAGATGTGGTAGACAAGAAGGCTCTTGTCTCCCGGTTTGATGATTCCAATGAGTGGATCATTAACAATGGCTTCTCTCACCATATGACTGGTGACCGGAGAAAATTTCTATCATTAGAAGAGTATGATGGTGGTGTGGTTCGCTTTGGCAATGATGCACCATGCATGGTCAAAGGCAGAGGGTCCATCTCCTTGAATGGAAAGAGTAGTGCTAACAATGTGTATTGGGTTGATGGTCTTAGACACAACCTTTTAAGTGTTGCCCAGTTAAATGACAGTGGACTTACTCTACAATTCAAGAATGGAGTTTGCAGAATCAAAGGTAAAGATGGTAAATTGATAGCCACTGGCATATAGACTAAAGGTAACCTGTTTCATCTAAATGCTAATATAAGGCATGTCTTATGGCTAAGCTTGATGATAGCTGGATATGGCATAGGAGATTCTGTCATGTGAACTTTGACAACATTGTGAAGGCTAGTAAGATCAAGGCAGTTAGAGGGCTGTCGGTGCTGAGCAAACTAGATAATAACTTATGTAGAGAATGCCAATTGGGGAAAATGTCTTCCTCAACTTTTAAAGGTAAATCTTGCACTGGTGACAACTTGCTTGATCTTGTGCATACTGATTTATGTGGTCCTATGAAAACTAGAAGTGTGTAGGGTGATAGGTACTTCATGATTCTCACTGATGACTACTCAAGAATGATGTGGGTCACATTCTTTAAAGACAAGTCTAAAGATTTTGGGAAATTCAAAGCTTTCAGAGCACTAGTGGAGAAGGAAAGTGGTAAAAGGATCAAGTGTCTTAGAACTGATCAAGGAGGGGAATTCACTTCCAGTGAATTCAACAAGTACTGTGAAGAATTTGGCATCAAGAGACAGTTGTCTGCCCCCTGGACTCCATAGAAGAATGGCCTAGCAGAGAGGAATAACCGGACTATGGTTGAAGCAGCTAGAACTATGTTGATCCAAGGAAAGGTTGCTCACACCTTTTGGAGAGAAGCGGTGAGCACTGCAGTTTACACTATGAACTAGGTACTCATAAAAAAGGGTAAGGACAAAACTCCTTATGAGTATTGGACCGGTAAGACCCCTGTGGTAAACTACTTTAAGGTCTTTGGTAGAAAATGTTACATCAAGAGGAGTGAACATCAGGGCAAATTTGAAGCTAAATGTGATGAAGGAATATTTCTAGGATATTCCACCAAGAGTAAAGCTTTCAAGTGCTACAACAATAGGACTCAGAGAATTATGGAAAGCATCAATGTAAGAGTTGATGAATCCTCTGAGAAGACTAAGAAAACTAGTAGTGAGCAAGTTGTAAATGAACTAGTTGCAACCTTCTAGGAACTGGTTGTTAGTCAACCAAGCACTAGTAACAGTGTTCCTGAACCGGTGAATGTTGATACTGCTGAAGATGAGGATGAAGAAGAAAAGCAAGAAGAACCAATTAAGACCATTCTTTGGTATGTCAAGTTGAATCATGATCCCAAACAGATCATAGGTGATAAGGATGCAGGAATCCTTACCAGAAGAAAGATTAGAGAAAACTTATGTATGATCTCTGAATTTGAGTCCAAATAATTCAAAGAGGCTCATAATGATGAAGACTGGATCAAGGCAATGGAAGAAGAACTTGACTAGATAGAGAAAAATAGTACATGGTCCTTGGTACCCAGACCAGAGCATAAAAATGTCATTGGCACCAAATGGGTGCTCAGAAATAAGTTGAATGAGGATGGCACAATGATTAGGAATAAAGGTAGATTGGTATGCAAAGGATATGCTCAAGAAGAAGGTGAAGACTATGGAGAAACCTTTGCTCCTATAGCCAGATTAGAAGGAGTTCGTATGCATCTTGCATATGCAGCTTTTAAGAGATTCAAGGTATATCAAATGGATGTAAAATTTGCATTCCTAAATGGTGTACTTGAAGAGGAGGTATATATTGAGCAACCAGATGGGTTTACCCTATCTGAAGATAGTGACATGGTATGTAGGCTACACAAAGAATTATATGGCCTAAAGCAAGCACCTAGGGCATGGTATGAGTACCTACATTCCCATCTTGTGAAGATTGGATTTGAGAGAACAAGTGAAGATAGCAATATCTACTTGAAGTCTGAAGAAGATTAGATCCTGATCTGTGAAGTTTTTGTTGATGACATCATCTTTGGTGGAGATGACAAGATGAGTCATGAGTTTGCTAATGAGATGAAGAAAGAGTTTAAAATGTCACTCATAGGGGAGATTAAGTTCTTCATTGGACTACAGCACCAGTAGATGAATGATGGAATATTCATCACTCAGTCCAAATATGTCAAAGAGGTGTTGAAGACTTTTGGCATGGAAGATAGCAAACCGGTTGGTACACCAATGGTGACCGGTTGCAAATTGACAAAGGAGGATGATTCTACACCAGTTGATGAGAAGGAATACGGGTCAATGATTGGTAAGTTGCATTGTGTAGTGCATAGTAGACCAGATATTGCACATGCAGTTGGCATCACTGCAAGGTTCAAGAAGAGTCCAAGAGAATCTCATTTGAGTGCAGTCAAGCGGATTCTTAGGTATCTGAAGGGAACAATTGACTATGGATTGTGGTACCCATACAGCAATAATTTCAATCTGAAAGTATTCATAGATGCTGATTGGGCTGGTAATGTGGATGACCAGAAGAGCACAACTGGTGGTGCATTCTTTCTCGGTGGTAGACTGGTCTCATGGATGAGTAAAAAGTAGAGTTGTATCTCTCATTCTATAGTGGAAGTGGAGTATGTTGCAGCTTTGATGAACTGCACTCAGACAATCTGGATGAAGCATGTACTGGAAGGCTTCAAGATCCCTGTATCTGAACTGGTAAGTATACTCTATGATAACACAAGTGCTATCAATATATCAAAGAATCTGGTTTTACATTCTAGAACCAAGCATTTTGAGCTTAAGTATCATTTCTTAAGGGAAAAGGTTTAGAACAAAGAGATTGCACTAGAGCATGTGTCCAGTAAGGAGCAGTTAGCAGACATATTCACCAAGCTTCTCCGAAAGGCAACATTTGTGCATTTGAGAGGTGAACTAGGGGTATTGCCCCTTCAGGAGTTGAACTAAAAGTGAGTGTTCCACATCAATCAAGTACTGGATAGACAAATCTTTGGTTGATGGGTGTGTTTATGGATGCTACTCCTTAGGGGGAGTAGCATGATGAAACAAAGATGGTTGTACCTCCACCTTGGCATTGTTGTCAAAGGGGGAGAATTTTTTGAGATGTGAAGTAGAAAAGATATCTTGTGTATATTGCCATCATTGCCAAAGGGGGAGATTGTTGGCATTATGTGAACTAGCATGAGCCTTATGTAAACTGGCATGAAGACATAATGATATTGTATGTTGTCATTGATGTCAATATGAGACATAGTGTGAACCGGCACATGTGATAAGTGAAGAAAGAGGTACCGGCATATGTGTGAACCGGTATATGCCAAAGTGTAGTGGCACATTTGTTCAAAGTGAACTGGCATGTAGTTATAGGAACTGGCACATGGAAGCACTATATGACTACCGGTTGGTAAGCCAGCTTCCACTTCGAGGTTTCTAGTTGGAGTATCTCAAGTCTGTGTGACTCAATTAGTGATCTTTGTGTGATGAGTTAGTAGAATGATGGAGGATAGATCATGTTGCCACATAAGCTCTATGTGTGTGAAGGATCTTGCATGAAGAAGACTATTCCTATCTACCTCAGGAATGTGTGAAGTCTATCAAATGGTGATAATGCGTGATGGGTTATCAGCTGCCATGAAAACGGTGGATAATGGACGATGGAGAATGTCTTGAGATCAACTCAAGACCGGTGCATTTAATGCAATATGATTCAATGGTCAGGATCAAACCGTTTGAATTGTTCAACCTAACAGGTTTAGGGTTTAGGGTTTTTGCTACCGACCTATATGTTCCCTATAAGGTCGATGTTAGGTTTTTATCTAAATTTGTTGGCAAAATTTGTGAGTTTCCATCCAACGAAAGTGATACGAGATTCTTGCTAGACCATAGGAGAGAAGAGATACCTGCAAAGTGAATGTGCAGAAGAAAAAGAGGAGCCTAAATGGATCTACATTAGTATTAAGTGCTGTTAACAGATCATTGTAATACCTGTTGATCTCTAACCACTTCAACAATTGTAAAATCCCCTAACAGGGTAGCCTTAACTGGCTTGATTCAAAATCCCTTAAATCGGGTGGTCTTAACCGGCTTGTTGTAAATCCCTTAACCGGGTACCTCAAAGCTAATGAGTTCTGAGAAGCTAGAGAAGCTTAGGAGATCCTTTCAACTATTGAGTTCTTAAAATCCTCTAACAAGGTGACCCTACCAAGTTTAACCCTTAACTAGGTATCCCTTAACCAGGTGATCCCTAACAGGATCGGTTCCTACCAGAACCTATTGTAACATTCTTAATCGGACAAGGCTCCTAATAGAGTGGACTTCTAAAGAGTTAAAAAAGAAGCTTGTGGGTATTCATCCCCACCGTTGTTTTTCCCAGTTGGGTTTCCACATGAAAAATATGTGTGTCATGTGAAATGCTTTTGTCTTGTGATGCTTTGTTTTATCTGTTATGCACATGAAGGTTCTATGTTTTATGGTTGTCTATAAAACATATTGAACTCACTATTGTGAAGATTTGATGGTTAAGTCTAGTAGTTCATGCATGTGAATATTATGATAATGTGGTATTGAGATAAGAGAAAAGCTTAGTGAGTGACCGGTTCATGACTGATTGAGCTATACTGGATGTTACCAGTTGCACTCTGTTTTACCGGTATCACTGTTTATCAGTCATTGTGAGTGTTTGTTGTCAAACCAGTTTTGGATTGTATTTTTGTCTATACTGATTCACCCCCCCTCTCAGTACTAGTTTGGTACTAGTGGTTCATCATTGAGTTATCAGTAAGTGAGGGCAAAAACCTCTCTGAGGCACCCGAAGATGGAAGGCTCAACATCCTCTCAGCATCATATGAGGAAAAGTCATCCATGTTGGTAGAGGAGACAACCAAAACAAATATTGGTACAAAAAAAGTTCCACACAACATATTCCTGGCTCAATCTTTGACAGAGTTAGAAAGGTCAAAATTCATAAGTTTCTTCATAGAACAACAAATCAACTTTGCATGGTCATATGCTGATATGCTTGGATTGGATCCAGATTTGGTAATGCACCATTTGACAGTTAAATTGGGGGCAAAACTAGTGAAACAAAAATTAAAAAAGATGCATCCACAAGTGGCATTACTAGTCAGAGTAGAACTTGAGAAATTACTGGATGTTGGATTCATACGCCCAATTGATTATCCTAAATGGATCTCCAACTTAGTGCCTATCAGTAAACCAGATCATAGTATTAGAATATGTACAGATTTCAAAGACATCAACAAATCTTGTCCTAAAGATGATTTTCCATTACCAAATATTGACTTGATTGTCGATGTCACAGCAGGTCATGCGATGTTATCCTTGATGGATGGATTCTCTAGTTACAATCAAATAAAAATTGCATATGAGGATCAACACAAAACAACATTCACTTGTCCTTGGGGAACTTTATATTGGAATGTCATGCCCTTTGGGCTAAAAAATGTAGGCACTACATATCAAAGAGCCATGACTACTATCTTTAATGATCTCATGCACGTTACTATGGAAGATTATGTTGACGACCTCTTGGGAAAATCAATAGATAGAAATAGACATTTGGCCATACTTTCAGTCATCTTTCATCGGTTGGAAAAATATAAAGTAAGAGTAAACCCTAAGAAATGTGTCTTTGGAGTAACCTTTGGGAAGCTCCTGGGATTCATTATATCAAAAAGAGGAATTGAAGCCAATCTAGCAAAAGTCAAGGCCATCCTAGAGATGCAACCACCATGAAATATCAGTTAGCTCTGATCTTTGCAAGGGAGACTTCAATCCATACGAAGATTTATAGCACAACTTGCAGATAAATGTAATATGTTTCAGCACTTGCTACATAAACACATCAAATTCAAATGTGATGATAATTGTCAACAGGCTTTCTAGATACTCAAAAATTATCTTTTGAATCTGCCAGTTTTGATGCCACCAGTTTGAGATCAGTCTTTATTACTTTACATATCAGCTACTTCAATAGCACTGGGGGCACTCTTAGCACAACAAGCTACTGAGGGAAAAGAAAAGGTAGTATACTATATCAGTCGCACATTGGTGGGATATGAGCTAAACTACACACCAATTGAGTGCACATGTCTCACCATGGTCTTTGCTTCGCAGAAATTATGACATTACATGCTAACTCCTAAGACTAAGTTGCTTGCAAGGATAGATCCATTGAAATACCTTCTCAATAAAGCAATGCTTACTGGGTGACTAGCCAAATGGGTAATGACTCTGAGTGAATTCGACATTGAGTATGTGGACAGAAAAGCAATAAAAGGACAAGCTATCGCAAATCAGTTAGCAGATGCCCTCATGATAGATGATGTTCCTCTAATTTCAGAATTTCCAAATGAATCCATTTTCACAGTGTCTCATGCAAAGCCATGGCAACTTTACTTTGACGGCTCATACACATAGCATGGGGCACAAGCTGGCATCCTCTTCATAAGTCCTTAAGTGGACTCTATACCAAAATCATATCGATTATCATTTCTTTGCACTAATAATATAGCAGAATATGAGGCATTAACAACTGGATTACGAATAGCAGTTCAATGGAAGATCTAGGAACTTTGTTTTTTTGGGGACTCTCAACTTGTAATTCATCAAGCAATTGATGATTACCAAACAAAGGATGAGAAATTAATTCCTTACAAAAGAATGGTGGATGACCTGAAACAACATTTCACAAAGATAGACTTTGAGTAGATACCAAGAGAGTAGAATCGAGCTGCAGATGCCATGGCTACAATTGCTTCACTAATCGATCTACCTCTGAATGAGACTCGCTATGAGTTCTTGGTGGATAACCTTTTGGTTCCTTCATATGAAATCACTCCTACTGAGATAGTATGTGTCATTGGTCCTGAGTCCCAGTTATATGGTTCCATCTTCACATACCTTCATGATAATACCTTTCCTCCTAACCTATCCAATAACCAACGTTGCACTTTCATTCGCCAATCTTTTGAATATGTCATTTTAGCCGATGTCCTATACCATCGAGGTCTAGATGGCGCTCTTCTTACATGTTTGGAAAGTGATGAAGCTCAGATTGCATTACGTGAAGTACATGAAGGGATATGTGGTCCACATTCTAGTGGTCCTACCTTAGCCAAGAAACTTATTAGGACTGGATATTATTGGCCCAATATGGAAAAAGATTCATATTAGTTTGTCAAGAAATGTAAGCAGTGTCAACTTCATGGAGACCTCATCCATGTGCCAGCACAAGAAATTCAACCAATTGTGACTCCTTGGCCCTTTAGTCAGTGGGGACTCGATCTCATAGGCAAGATTCACCCTCCATCCTCCAACGGTCATAAATTCATTATCACTGCCACATAGTATTTCACAAAATGGATCAAAGTCGTGCCTCTCATGCAAGTCACTAGAAAACAAATTGCTACATTCATTCTCAACTATATCATTTATCGATACGGTATTCCTGTTTCCATTATCACTGATAATGGGTGTCCCTTCAAAAATCAGGATGTTTGTGAACTCTATGATCCCTTCCATATTTCCCATCGTTTCACCACACCATATTACCCTCAAGGTAACAGTCAAGCTGAGGTGTCTAATAAAACAATCCTTAAAATCTTAAAAAAGATAGTCGACGACGCTGGCCGCAATTGGCATATCCAACTAAATCTTGCACTTTGGGCCTATCGCACAAGCGTCCGCACACCTACAGGAGCTACAGCCTAATCACTTGTTTATAGCATTAAAGCTATCATTCCTATTGAGGTTGAATTACCCTCTTTATGAGTCTCTTTGCAAAACATCATCAGTGATGAAGACTATAGGGTCTCCTGCTTACAAGAACTTGAACTATTGGATGAATGAAGACAAACTGCTTTTAATTATCTCAAGGCTTATCAACAATGAATGAGTCGTAGCTACAATCACAAAGTCAAGCCACACACATTTGAGGTAGGTGATTTGGTTCTTAGAGAAAACCCCAAAAATCAGCAAGATAGAGAGAAGAAGGGAAAGTTCGAACCAAACTGGCTTGGTCCTTACATCATTACAGCAGCATATGGATCTAGTGCATATAAGCTCTCAACCATAGAGGGTGAACCTTTAGAGGATCCTATCAACAACATGTACCTTCGTAGGTTTTACACATAGCTCTTCGAAGTATCCTAATTAAAAATACAAAAAAAAATCATAAAATATAAAAAATCGTTACTCTGTGAAAACCTAGCAAATAGGTGCCTTGTGACAACAAAAAAATAAAAAAAATCAAAACATCAAAAAAGTAAAGAGAAATAATTTTGTCCAATGGTGAAAACCACTTCGGTGGTGCCCAGGGCAAGTACCATATTGAAAACTAGGTCACCAGTACCATGTGTAGAGACATCGCTCCTCCCTCCTTCAGGATTCCATTTCATCCTTCCCTTTGCACACACTCATAACATATTCATCCATAATAAACTTACACATTCCCATCATGGCTTGTTATTGATCTACCTAAGGTTGGTTAGCCATTCATAATAAACCTCCCTTTTCACCCCTGCCCATCCATAATAAATCAGATCCTATCTGTGGCTAAGGAAAATCGTACGTCTAGTGATGGGTGTGGAACTGAGAGCATCACATTTTGAGGAGTATAGTTTATTCCAGTTTCTTCAGTCTATCCACGCACAATTCACAATAAAGCAACATTTGCATCGCTAGTCTGCAATAAAGTCCCATCTTCTCCATAATATAGTATCAGTTTCATGGATTCAGTCAGTTTCAGATGAGACATAGCAGCAACAATGAGCTTCAACAAATCAAATCTTTCAACAGACTCAGACAACATATGGTTCAATGCTATCTATCCATTTTGTGAAAGTAAACATTGTGACCACAATCAAATAAGACTTATACAAGTGACAAGAGACACTAAACTTGAGCACTACAGTGGATGTTGGTGTCGAGTCTTGGTTTTCTTTTGATTTTATCTTTTGGTGACATGTCTTTTAGCTTTTCTGGGATGTCTTTGACTAGAGATTCTATCTCCAGGATGTCTCTAACTAGAAAGGCGAGGATGGGGTATCGTCACCTATTTTTCTTTTGCTGTTTGTGGATTGTCTCTTAGTAATTCTATGACTTGTCCAAGGATATGAGGACACTATCAGTCTAGTATGAACTGAGGCATTCCTTGTTTGTGACTGTCTTATCTCCATGCAAGTGGGTACAATGATTTTTTGGGTCGAACATATGCCTTGATTGTCATAGCCTACTTGCCATAATAAAGCTCAATGATGATAACGCACAAGAAGCTCTTTCACTTTCATATCTTCTATCTTCCATCCCCCTTTCTTGATTGACTTCCATCATCCTTCTTGAGTCCATGTAGCCTGCTATCACATGACTGAGTATAATAACACGCCAAAAATATTTGTATTTCATGTAGTTGCACCTACATTACCACATTTTAAGCATTTCATACATACATATAGATATCACAATTGCATCACATCCTGCACACAACACATGTTACCACATTTTACATTATCATCATGTGTATAGTCATTTTCATTATCATATTCATTTGCATTTCATACATTCACATTTGCATTAGCATAACATATTAAAACATAAAAGAACAAAAATATTCCATTTTCTCAGGTACATATTTGCATCCATATCATAATCCATCACATAACACATACATCATGAAACATCTCATCACATAGGTGCACATGCATATAACTGCCGCAAAGAGGAATCACCTCATATATATAAAGTGTCATGATACAATGATGTCAAAATCATATGGCTACAATCACCCGAAGGTGTCTATATCATAATTCAAAATGGTACAAAACATTGATACATAGGGAGCCCTCTACGGCTATGATGAACTCCCTCCCTTGGAGCCACCTGGCCTCGATGGAGTCTAAGCCCTAGAAGGACCCGCCCCAGGATCATCCCTCCTGTCCCCTCTATCTGGTGGTGGTGGATGACCCATAACCCCACCGCTGGATGCCTGTCTCCTCTGGCTCCCTCTCGTAGTTGTCACTGTCCATGATGGTCTGCAGATGCTCCTTGCCCGCTGCTCTGGTGGCACTGCCCCATAATATAGGTCTTGACAGTAACCTATCTCCTCCCCTATCCATAAAACATAGGCATATCTAACCCCTGTATCCTATACTGTCTGCCTTCCAGCCCTCAGTGCTATCTCAGCCTCAGTATAGCACTAGATAGCCTGATCTTGCTCATGCTCTATCTCCCTTAGTTGCCTCCTAAGCCTCACTATCTCCCTCTCCAAGTCCTGAATCTCATCTACCTATCCCTAGCAGATCTCCCTCAGCTCAAGCAACTCATCCTCTTCCTCCTTTGCCCCATGTGCCTCTGCCTGTGGCTCCCCTTGTACTGGTGCCTATGCCTGTACTTGTACCTACCTTTGCCCCTGTCCCTACACCTATCTAGGACCCTATGCTACTGACACCTATAGTGGCAACCCATCGTGACCCCTCACCACCTGAGCCTACCTCTCCTCCCCACCCTCTCTCCGTGGAGCCACCCTCCTCTCTCCAACTGCACCCCACCTCCTCCATCGGCCTCTACCTCCACCATCTCCATCATCATCTCCATCCCCCCCACCATCTCCATCTATCACCTCCCCTGGGTCTCTTAGTCATGGGAAGGGATGCTCAGCCCAATACACCATGTACTCTACATCCATGCCTACATCCTCAATATCTGGCCACATATCCCATGTCAAGGGAACCATCTCTACTAGCTGCGTCATAGCCTAATCATACGACAATAATGGCCCAAAGTGTGCCTGATCTCTAACTGTTTGAGCATACATCTTAGAACCTCGTGGCATCTGCTGAATCCTACCAAACTATCTACCCACTCTGTCTACCAGCTGCCTCTCCAATACATAGGGCATCCGCTCAATTAGATATCTACTCTGGAAGGTGTATGGTAGCTCTACTACATCATCCTCCCACTACTCGAACCCAAGGTACGGCCTCCATATCATAGTGTCAATCTCATCCAAGACTTGACACCAATACTCCAACCTGCCAATACGTGGCTATGAGGTAATCATATCATATAGATGTACAAAATTGCATCCATGACCCCTACCCTTGAAGTGTATCGGTCAGGTAACCAGTAGATTCTCATAGGTCCATACTTGTAGCAATGTGACTTCATAGCCCAATCATATGGATCCATGATAAACAAACTGATGTAGCTCATAATACAAGTGTGCCAGCACACATGGTCCCCAGGCATATCTAGTGTGTTGTGTAACTAGAGTCTCCAAGGTGCTCCCCCAGCCCACAGCCAATCCTCATGTTGCCCTATCTAGACATAGGAACCCACTGATCACTCTTGCTAGCACTGGTGGTAGTGCTAGTCCTGTCTATGTCATGGTATCCCATGCCATGTGTCCAGCTCTCATCTCTAGTCCTAGATCCTGAAACACTCATCTCAGGGCCTCCCTATCTCCCTCTCAATCATAAGGAATTAGCTCCTAATCGATAGGTACCCACAGAATCCTGTAAACATCCTCCAAGGTGACTATCATCTCACCCATTGGCAAATGAAAAGTGCAAGTCTCAGAGTGCCACCTCTCAGCTAATGCAGTCAGCAAAACCATGTTCTCTCAAAACTCAGGTACATACAAAATGTGGTGTAAGCCCATAACATCAATAGCAGCTCTCTCATCAACTATTAGCTCAACTCGCAATCTCTAAGTCAATGGGAATATCTCCTGTGACTCTAGCATAGGCAAGTACTCCTGCAAAAATACAAATCAATCATGTCAGTTTAGTGACACTCACTGTTCATCACAAAGTGTTGCTTCTATCCTAGTGGTACTCCCTATTCATCACAAAGTACTACGTCTAGTGAAACTCATTGTTCATCACAAAGTGTTGCTTTGATCCTAGTGGTACTCCCTATTCATCACAAAGTACTACATCTAGTGACACTCACTGTTCATCACAAAGTGTTGCTTCTATGCTAGTGGTACTCCATGTTCATCACAAAGTGTTGCTCACATTTGCACTCACTGTTCATCACAAAGCACTGCTCATATTGGTACTCACTGTTCATCACAAAGTACTCTGTCTTGGTACTCACTATTCATCACAAAGTACCTCGACCTATCCCAAATCTTCCCTATAGGACTTTCTTGAGTGAATCCTCTTAGAAGCTTATCCAATCAATAGTGTATGTTCATCACAGAACTACCAATTTGACCTTGAAGACATAAACGTGCTTTCATTGCATAAACATGTCTTCTCTGCACAGACATGCCTGAAAGACACAGATATGTCTATGATCTGCACAGATGTGCCTGAAAGACACAAATGCACCTACATAACGCAGATGCAATTACATCCTACATAGATGCCTTTGCTGGCACAAACGCGCTTGGCACAAACGTAGATGCGCCTAGCCAGCCCAGACATGCCTGGCACTAGCACAGATGTGCCTCTATGTTTTTGACACTTTTTGACATTATCCTAAAGAACATTTATTGCTCTACTTGACATGCATTAATGACAACAATTAATACAACAAAGTACAAGGAGGTTTTGTGGTACTCACTGGCTGTCCTGCCTCTTGTGGCCTCTACAATCGATGAATGCGATCGAATTTGTGAACCAATGTCATCGCTGCTAACTGTTGTTGCTCTATCTTGCTCTGCACTCTGATCTCTTGGATGTGTTGATGACAATGAGGATGTTTTCCCCTCATGGTCTATCTTATAGAATACCCTATAGACTACACGAAATGCAAATATTTTTGGCATGTCATTATACTCAGTCATGTGATAGCAGGCTACATGGACTCAAGAAGGATGATGGAAGTCAATCAAGAAAGGGGGATGGAAGATAGAAGATATTAAAGTGAAAGAGCTTCTTGTGTGTTATCATCATTGAGCTTTATTATAGCAAGTAGGTTATGACAATCGAGGCATATGTTCAACCCAGAAAGTCATTGTACCCATTTGCATGGAGATAAGACAGTCACAAACAAGGAATGCCCCAATTCATACTAGACTAATAGTGTCTTCATATCCTTGGACAAGTCATAGAATTACTAAGAGACAATCCACAGATAGCAAAAAAAAAAAAGGTGATGATACCCCATCCTCGCCTTTCTTGTCAGAGACATCCTGGAGATAGAATCTATAGTCAAAGACATCCCGAAAAAGCTAAAAGACATGTCACCAAAAGGTAAAATCAAAAGAAAACTAAGACTCGACACCAACATCCACTGTAGTCCTCAATTTTAGTGTCTCTTGTCACTTGTATAAGTCTTATTTGATTGTGGTCACAATGTTTACTTTCACAAAAAGGATAGATAGCAATGAACCATATGTTGTCTAAGTCTATTGAAAGATTTGATTTGTTGAAGCTCATTGTTGCTACTATGTCTCATCTGAAACTGACTGAATCCATGAAACTGATACTGTATTGTGGAGAAGATGGAACTTTATTGTAGACTGGTGATGCAAATGTTGCTTTATTGCGAATTGTGTGTGAATAGACTGAAGAAACTGGAAAAAACTATACTCCTCAAAATGTGATGCTCTTAGTTCCACACCCATTGCTAAACGTAGGATTTGCCTTAGCCACAGATAGGATCTGATTTATTATGGATGGGAAGGGGTGAAAAGGGATGTTTATTATGAATGGCTAACCAATCTTAGGTAGATCAATAACAAGCCATGATGAGAATGTGTAAGTTTATTATGGATGAATAGGTTATGAGTGTGTGCAAAGTGAAGGATGAAATGGAATCCTGAAGGAGGGAGGAGCAATGTCTCTACACATGGCACTGGTGACCCAGTTTTCACCATGGTACTTGCCCCAAGTGGCATTGAAGTGTTTTTCATCATTGGATGAAATTATTTCTCTTTACTTTTTTGATTTTTTGATTTATATATTTTTTTTTGTTGTCACAAGGTGCCTATTTGCCAAGTTTTCACCAAGTAATGATTTTTATGTTTTATGATTTTTATTTTTGGTATTTTGAATTACAATACTCCAAAGAGCTATGTGTAAAACCTATGAAGGTGCATGCTATTGATAGGATCCTCTAAAGGTTCACCCTCTATGGTTGAGAGTTGATATGCACCAGATCCATATGCTGCTGTAATGATGTAAGGACCAAGCCAGTTTGGTTCAAACTTGCCGTTCTTCTCTCTGTCTTGCTAATTTTTGGGATTTTCTCTGAGAATGAAATTAGTTACCTCAAATGTGTGAGGCTTGATTTTGTGATTGTAGTTGTGACTCATTCATTGTTGATAAGCCTTGAGATGATTAAAAGTAGTTTGTCTTTGTTCATCCAATAGTTCAAGTTCTTGTAAGCAGGAGATCCTATAGTCTTCATCACTGATGATGTTTTGCAAAGAGACTCGTAAAGAGGGTAACTCAACCTCAATAGGAAAGATAGCTTTAGCACCATAAACAAGTGAATAGGGTGTAGCTCTTGTAGGTGTGCAAACACTTGTGTGTAGGCCAAAAGTGTGGGATTTACTTGGATATGCCAAATGCGGCCGGCATCGTCGATTGTCTTTTTTAAGATTTTAAGGATTATTTTATTAGATGCCTTAGCTTGACCATTACCTTGATGGTAATATGGTGTGGAGAAATGATGGGAAATATGGAAGTGATCATAGAGTTCACAAACATCCTAATTTTTGAAGGGACGCCCATTATCGGTGATAATGGAAACAGGAATACCGTATCGACAAATGATATAGTTGAGAATGAATGTAGCAATTTGTTTTTCAGTGACTTGCATGAGAGGCATGACTTCAATCCATTTTTTTAAATACTTTGTGGTAGTGATAATGAATTTATGACCATTGGAGGATGGAGGGTGAATCTTGCCTATGAGATCAAGTCCCCACTGACAAAAGAGCCAAGGAGTCGCAATTGGTTGAAGTTCTTGTGCTGGCACATGGATGAGGTCTCCATGAAGTTGACACTTCTTACATTTCTTGATAAACTGATATGAATCTTTTTCCATATTGGGCCAGTAATATCCAGTCTTGATAAGTTTCTTGGCTAAGGTAGGACCACTAGAATATGGACCACATATCCCTTCATGTACTTCACGTAATGCAATCTAAGCTTTGTCACTTTCCAAACATCTAAGAAGAGTGCCATCTAGACCTCAATGGTATAGGACATCATCTAAAATAACGTATTGAGAAGATTGGCGAATGAAAGTGCGATGTTGGTTATTGGATAGGTCAGGAGGAAAGGAATTATCACGAAGGTATGTGAAGATGGAACCATAGAACTGGGACTCAGGACCGACGACACATATTATCTCAGCAGGAGTGATTTCATATGAAGGAACCAAAAGGTTATCCACCAAGAACTCATAGCGGGTTTCATTCAGAGGTAGATCGATTAGTGAAGCAATTGTAGCCATGGCATCTACGGCTCGACTCTTCTCTCTTAGTATCTGCTCAAAGTCTATCTTTGTGAAATGTTGTTTCAGGTCATCCACCATTCTTTTGTAAGGCATTAATTTCTCATCCTTTGTTTGGTAGTCATCAGTTTATTGATGAATTACAAGTTGAAAGTCCTCAAAAACATGAAGTTCCTGGATCTTCCACTGAACTACAATCCATAATCTAGTTGTTAATGCCTCATATTCTGCTATGTTATTAGTGCAGGGAAATAATAATCAATATGATTTTGCTATAGAATCTCCTTGAGGAGTTATGAAGAGGATGCCAGCTCCTACCCCATGCTATGTGTATGAGCCATCAAAGTAAAGTTGCCATGGCCTTGCATGTGACACTGTGAAAATGGATTCATCTGGAAATTCTGAAATTAGAGGAACATCATCTATCATGGCGGCATCTACTAATTGATCTCTGATAGCTTGTCCTTTTATTGCTTTTCTGTCCACATACTCGATGTCGAATTCACTCAGGATCATTACCCATTTGGCTAGTCGCTCAGTAAGCATTTCTTTATTGAGAAGGTATTTCAATGGATCTATCCTTGCAAACAACTTAGTCTTATGAGTTAGCATGTAATGTCATAAATTTTGCGAAGCAAAGACCACGGCGAGACATGCACGCTCAATTGGTGTGTAGTTTAGCTCATATCCGACCAATGTGCGAGTGATATAGTATACTGCCTTTTTTTTGTCCTCAACAACTTGTTGTGCTAAGAGTGCCCCCAGTGTTGTTGAAGTAGCTAATATGTAAAGTAATAAAGACTGATTTGGAACTGGTGGCATCAAAACTAGTGGATTCAGAAGATAATTTTTGAGTATCTGGAAAGCCTATTGACAGTTATCATCCCATTTTAATTTGATGTGTTTATGTAGCAAGTGCTGAAAGGGATTACATTTATCTGCAAGTTGTGTTATGAATCTTCATATGGATTGAAGTCTCCCTTGCAAAGATCGAAGCTGACCGATGTTTTGTGGTGGTTGCATATCTAGGATGGCCTTGACTTTTGCTAGAATGGCTTCAATTCCTCTTTTTGAGACAATGAATCTCAGGAGCTTCACGGAGGTTACTCCAAAGACACATTTCTTGGGGTTTAATCTTACTTTATATTTTTCCAACCAATCAAAGACGACTGAAAGTATGTCCAAATGTGTATTTCTATCTATTTATTTTCCCAAGAGGTCGTCAACATAATCTTCCACAGTAACGTGCATGAGATCATGAAAGATAGTAGTCATGGCTCTTTGATATGTAGCACCTGCATTTTTTAGCCCAAAGGGCATGACATTCCAGTAGAAAGTTCCCCAAGGACAAGTGAATATTTTTTTGTGCTAGTCTTCAGAGGCAATTTTTATTTGATTGTAAGCAGAGAATCCATCCATCAAGGATAACATCGCATGAATTGCTATGATATCAACAATCAAGTCAATATTTGGTAATGAAAAATCATCTTTAGGACAAGCTTTGTTGATGTCTCTGAAATCTGTACATATTCTGATGCTATGATCTGGTTTACTGATAGGCACTAAGTTGGAGATCCATTTAGGATAATCAATTGGGTGTATGAATCTGACATCCAGTAATTTCTCAAGTTTTGCTTTGACTAGTAATGCCACTTGTGGGTGCATCTTTCTTAATTTCTATTTCACTGGTTTTGCCCCCGGTTTAACTGTCAAATGGTGCATTACCAAATCTGGATCCAATCCAGGCATATCAGCATATGACCAGGCAAAGTTGATTTGTCATTCCATGAAGAAACTTATGAATTTTGACCTTTCTGACTCCGTCAAAGATTGAGCCAAGAATATGTTGTGTGGAACTTCTTCTATACCAATGTTTGTTTTGATAGTCTCCTCTACTAACATGGATGACTTTTCCTCATATGATGCTAGGAGGATGTCGAGCCTTCCATCTTTGGGTGCCTCAGAGAGGTTTTCACCCTAAGATACGTCCTTTCTTTTTACTTTTTGGGGGTCAGATAGCGCCATAGTGTGGTTTTTGCCATAAGACCCTTGGTTTGTTTTTATTTTTATATTTTTTCGACTAGAAGGCCTGACACCCTCACTGAAATATGCCCCACTGTTGAGTTCTATAGTGTATCCCTCTTTATGGTCCCCAGGGGGAATATCCTCTCATATGCCAAGATAGTCAACAAGGGCTTCATCATTTTGGAATGTGTCAAACTATGCAGGTCCTTCATGGTCCTAGTCAATAAGTTGGTGGTGAACAAGGGGAAGGCCTTTAATGTCTTCAAAGTTAGTGGGGTTAAGAGTGAAGATGCAGTTATATTCAAGTATGTTGAGGTAGTTATCGAGGTCATCATTGGTACTCTCCTCATCAGTCTTGATCGTGAGAAAATCCAAATTATCATTACTAGTAGCGCATTCCGAGACAGGTGTTCTCATTTTATGTGATTTCAACCTAGGACCTAGAGGCAAAGACTGTATAGGATCCTTTGTGGTTGTTTCTTGACAAACTTTGAACTTCCTATTAAATTCCTCTTCTTTTGTTGGTTCGCTTGGTTCTCTAAATGTCTCAATGAGCTCATAGTCACTAGATGATTTATCTGAACCCCATTCCCATTCATTGGAGTTGTGGAATAGTGATTCTCTTGTTGAATTTTGGCAGCTTTGATTTGTAATGCTTCTTCTATCCTTTGAGTGTGGACCTTGGAAGTCATGAAGCCAATTCCTTTTGAGCATTCCTTTTTGAGTGTCAATTCAGGTTGTAAAGGTTCAATGATGCCTTCCTTTCTTAACCCAAGAGGGCTTTTACCATCATACCGAAATATTTGTAGAATCTTGAACCCTTTGCCATACTTCTCACATTGTATACTGATGTGATCTGGTGTATCATTTTCAAGGTCTTTGTAAAGCATCTTGTATAAGTCTTCCTCTTCCAGTTCACCCCATCTTTGAAAGATAGTAGGGTCCCATTTGAGTATAATGATAGATACCTGCTTATTAGGATGTGGTCTTCCATATTCTTTTGGTGAATTCATGACTTGTTGGAAGTACATGGTCTGATTCAAAGTGTATTCACCCATGCCCTTGTCTTGGAATTTTCCCTTAAGTTCATCTTGTTTTGATGTCGAAGGTTTTAATGACTCAGGATCAATGTATGCAGAAGAAGGAACAGCTTCGCGATTATTGGGAATGATGGTCTTAGTTTTTGGTCTCAAGTTATTGCAATATATGAATGGATTAGGATCTCCATTAACTGTTATTTCAACTCCATTGTGAGGAAACTTGATGCATTGGTGATATGTAGATGGGACTACCCTCATTTCATGAAACCAAGGACGTCCCAAAAGTATGTTGTTTGTAGAATTCACAGCTTTGTCAGAATATCCCAATTGTTTAATAATGCTCAATGTACAAATGTTTAGACCTGCTCCTCCATCTATTAGGACTCATTTGATTCTATGTTTGTGTATGAAGGCTTCAATGTGTAATGGTGCATTATGTGGCTGACTTACGGAGGCATCATTAGCTTCTATGAATGTAAGAGAGTGTGGAATGGAAAGGTATCCCACCATGGCTTGAAACTAGTCCATGTTCGAATCAGTAGGAATGGCAGTGTCTCTCAAATTTTTGTCAAGAATAGCTTTATGTGCAAGGGATATGCGTAAGAGCTAAAGGATGGAGATAAGTGTAGTTGTCTTCCCTAACTATTCTACAAGGTCGTATTCAGGCTTGGTTGATGAGGAAGCAGTGTTTTTAGCTTGAGCACCTTGCAAAGTGAATTTACCTCAATGGGTTGTAACATGACATTCAGAGGTAGGTTTGGAAGAAGATCCAATGCCTTTTAGAATGATCTTGAGTCTCTGGGTAGAATTCTTAGGAGTTTTGTCCTTGATGATAATGGTAGAGACATAATTGTCCATCGAGATGTGATTGATAGTTGAATCATAGTTGTAGGATGCTCTGGTATAGTTGGTTTGATCATCTGTGGTTGCAGCTTTTCCCTTGTCATGCTTTGGGAATGGTTCCTTAAACATCTCATGTTCTTGATTGGATGAGTGTCCTTCAATCTCAAAGTCACCTCTATCAATGAGATCTTGTATGATGTTCTTTAGTCGGTGACAATTTCCTATTTTATGACCCTTTCTCTTATGGAATTCACAATACTCATCATCATTCCATCAATTTGGTTTAACCTTTGTCTCATATGGTATAAAATCTAGAATTGTGATTACCTTTTTTACCACTAGCTTCTTGAAAACTGACTCAAGTGGTTCTCCTAATGGGGTATACTTCCTCAATGATTTTGAAGTTGTTTGAGTATTCACTTGATTGTTTATAGAGCTTGATCCTGAAAAAATGATTTTGGGTCGCACTGTATTGGCATCTACAACACCATCATTGACTGTGTTCTTGTTTTTATTCCAAAATCTTTGCTTATCTTTTCCTTTAGAGTCATGTTTGTTTTCCTTGAATATCTTAATGACACCTTGTTCAATTAGGACCTTTTCTATCGCTAAGCCTTTTTCAATGACTTCCTTGAAGGTGGACAAACAAGCTTTCCTTAGATCATAGCCAATGTCTTTGTTAACATTTTGGGTGAACATCTCAACCATTTGTTTTTGTGGAATTTCACAAGAGCATCCGCTGGCTAGATTTCTCCATCTTTGTAAAAATGATGCAAAAGACTCTCCCTCTTTTTGCTTGGTGTTGCACAAGGTAGTGACTGATATGTTTGTCTCTATGTTGTAAGAGAAATGATGAATAAATGCCTCTGCTAAGTCACCCCATGACTTAATACCAGGTGGAAGTTGGGAGAACCATTCCATAGCTTGATCACCTAGGCTTTGTGGGAATAATCTCATAAAATATGTCTCTTCTAAAGCTACCTCAATGCAAGCTGTGAAAAACTATCTTATGTGTGCCTTAGGATCCCCTTTTCCTCTATACTTATCAAACTTAGGTGTCACAAAGTGTGTAGGAAATGGAGGCGTTGGAATGCTTTTGTCAAATGGATAAGGACATATGTCTTTCATTGTGTAAGTTGGCTTTGGTGTATTTATGTCCTCCATTTTCTTTTGTAAGTCCTTAATTTGTTGTTCCAAATTGTTCTTAGGTGGAGATCGATTTCTTGGACCATACCCAATGCTTGAGGCGTTGATTGGAGGAGGAGCATGTTGCATATATGGATGATATTGATCATACACATGTTCATATGGAGGAGGTCTATAATGATGCTGCGTATATGGACCACTTGGTATAGAGTCATGGTGAGGAATGGAATATCTACTTTGTCCATGTATACCATACACTCTAGGAATGTCATGAGTTTGTTCTAGTGTGTTGCCCCCGAATTTGACATAGGGTTTCCTTGTGTCTAAATTTTGAGCATGCCTTTGAGTATCCAATTGCTTTGGTGGTTGATCCTTAGCATGGATATGTGATTGAGCATATTTTTCTGCATAAGGCTTCCATAATGATCTACAAAGGTAAGTATCATATGCTTGACCATGTGTATGTGGGACCTCTAGTTTTTGAAACAAAGGTGATGGTGATTCAGGCACCATATGTGGTCCTCTATTGCCTCCACTATTAGGCCTCCTTTGATCCATGTTGGAGTGAGTTTGTTGCAAAGGTCGATTTTCCACTATTTGAGACATGTCAAAATCATGAGGGATCTTGGCTCCACTTTGTGCTATCACTTGTAGAAAGTATTGTCTATCTCTTCTCATTATTTCCTCAACCAATCGATTAAAATGAGGATTCATAATGGTGTCTTCCACTTCTGCTAAATGTATAGAAAAGTTGTCCATATTGTCATTGTGTGTATCATTGTTGTTTGTAGTGTCCATGTGCTCAACATTTGGAATGTTTCTATAGGCATCCATGTCAGGTAATGTAGTATGATCAGAATTGAAAAAGATATCATTGTCATACTCATAGGAACTCATGTTTGCGGACTCTTGAGCCTCTTTAGTTTCTCTCCTAGATTTTTGGGAATGGGTTTCAACCATGAACTAGGTATTGACCAAGATGTGTGAGACTAGATGAAAATGGAAAGTGTATGGAAGACCAAGAGTTGGATGGAATGTAAATGAATCTGAGCTTTACTTGCAATGTCCAAAGTGTAAGACCAAGTATGTATGTAGTAGAGTAGGTGTGGCTTCCAAAGAGAGGATAGTTTCTCTTGATGAGGTAAGTTTTCCTTGACTCTAAGTAAGACCAAATGAGACCCAAATGTGATAGACCTTGATGAGGGACCACTTAGAAAAATGTTGTTGTATGTAGTGTGTTGACAAAGTATGATGAGGACAAGCAAGTGATGGACTTTGTGAGACCCAAAGACTAGAGACATAATATGGGACAAGAATAAACTGTATTCTCATCAATAGAAAATGATCAATAACATGATTATAATAGTTATTTAATAATTACATACAATGTAGATGAGCTTGCTTATATAGGAAAGGCTAGGGATATGTGAGCACACAAACATGACATGTGGCTCAATAAGAAACAAGGGTAGGTAGGAAATAGGTGTGGGTAGGTAGGAGAAATAATATAATAGTCCACATGAGGTGGATCACCCACTGAATGTGGAGTGTAACAACAAGAGTGGAGTGTAACAAAAAGATCAACACCATAAAAGGTGGAATTTCTCCTACACACACTATCCCAATGTGGCACAAACACCCAAGTGTCTCATACCCAAACTACTATGAAAATGCATTATCCTAAGTAAACTTAAGTAAGTGTAATAATATCCATGATGAATAATTATTTACACCAACAGAGGGGACAACTCAGCAATAAATTTGACAAGTTGAACTTTGCCAATAGCAATAGCTTTCTATACCTCTTCAATCATTTTAGCAATGAGCTCTTTGCCCTTCAATTTGCTCAAATATTCAGATGCATCCACTCCATATGTCTCTATCTTGGTTAGGAGTTCATCTAGTTGAATATGGATGGCAGCATCTTTTGTCACTGTTGCTTTAGGTAGCATATCTGTTAAGAGTGCTTTCAACTTCTGAAGTACTTTATTTTTCTTTTGAATAGCCATATGTTTTTCCTATTCAGCTTTGGCTTTTCATAGTTCACTGAATTCAATGAGTGCTTGCCCTTTTAATTTGGATATATCAACATTTGGCAACACTATTGGTTTTGATAGACCTAATTTGAAACTATGCTTTTTCATTTTCTTTTCTTTACCTTTCACTGGTTGAACTAAGACAATGGCTTGAGAGGTTTGTTGACCCTCGATAGGTTGCTCGATAGAGGCAACACTTTGGTCAGTTTCTTTAGCCTCTATAGTGTCCTTTGGTGCCTCTGTACCTGGTGTTTCAGTTGTAACATTTTCAATGGTAGAAGGTGCTTGTGAGGTTTGTTCCCCAGTGGCTTGAGAAGTAGCTTCTCCTTCTATAGACTTGTGACCTTCTGTTCCTTGTGTCATATCCTGAGGGGCCTCAATTGAAGTAGGCAGATTGACTGGAGGATAGGGCTAAACTTGTTCCAAAATTGATTCACTTGAAACTAGTTGAGCATATGCATTCCCTTCTATCATTTCTTGTTCTGGTGCCTCGGTGTCCATGATATCCTCATCAACTTGTATAGTGTCCACAGGGTCTTGCTCAGTGATATCAGGATCTTGCTCAGTGACATCAACTGTTTCAACTTCAAGTTGTTCACCAACATTCTTGATTCAAAATATTTCCTACCATTTTTCCTTGGTTTCATTTTCTACATCCAAATAAAGTCCATTCATCAATTTTAAAGCTCTTTGCTTGACCAGAAAGTTTTTGTGGTAGTTTTTTAGATGTTCTTTGATTTCATCTACTAACATGTCTAGAAAGAGATGTACCAAACTTCTTTCTCTCATCTTCTTTTTCAAGTCCATGGCATATGTTCACCTGTTATCAATATGCGCATACAATTCTTTTGGAAGAGAATTAGTTACTTCCAGTGGGACCAATCAGAATTTCAAAAGAGTGCAGATTATGGCTTCTTCAATTTGTCTCTTTTCTGCATCATTTTTGGATTCATATTTTACATATCTGAATGATCCAAATCCACCATATTGCTTCAGATTAGCACAAAAATTTTCAACACTATGTACATTTTCCTTTGTACTCTTGAAAATCTGAAATTTGTTTTTGTCTTCAAATTCAGTATCACTAGACTCTTCAGCTAAAATGAGTCTCTGAGTAGATTTCTTATATGTTTTTGTTACCTTGGGTGTGGCAACATTATTTGGTTTCTTACTCGGTGATGCTGCAGATGCTCTTGTGTTAGGTCACTTTGCTGGAGGAGTTGGTGATACTTTTGATGTATCCTATTTCTTTCTTTTCAAAACTTTTCCTTTATAACACTTGGTGCTAAATGTAATAGCTACCTCCTGGGCTTCAGATTCCTCTTCGGTGATGGCTAGAGTGCCCTTGATAGGTGTGGAGGAAGAACCTTCTCCAAATTTCTTCATTAATACCTTGATCATTTTTGTTGCCTTCCTTGTAGCCTTGGGCACTACAATGCTCATCTTAACTTTTTCTTTTACTTCTTCATATGTACCGTATCTTAGCTTAGTAGCATGCCTTGGTAATGTAATAAAAGAATCTATCTACTATTGTGTGATGTCAAAATCATTCTCATAACCCATAGGTGGCAAAGATTGAGTTCTCGGTTCCACAGCATTAAAATAGCAGTAGTCGGTGTCTACTTCAAAACATATGTCATCTTTGTATTTCTCCAATAACTTGGGTGGAATTCTATACCTGTTATGCATTTTCTCCTAAAACTTGCTGAAATAATCATCCATAATATCATTAAAGTTATCACCTAGCTTCTTGATGAAGTCATTGATTTGATGGGTGATTGGTCGGTGTATCTCCCAAACAACTTTACCGACTGATGGAAAGAATTTCTCAAAATAGAAAAACATGCATACCAGAAGTGATCCAAACTTTAGTGTATTAGTCGAGTTGTTCTTCTTTGGCTTCCTTATGGTATTGAGATTCTCAAACATGTTTTTTAGCAATACCTCGCATAAATCAATTTTCATGCCTTTCTTCACAATTTTATATGCTAAGTCGACTACTACACAGGGTACACTATTTTCCTTTGCCGATTGGAAGAAACAATAACCTATTACTCTAATTTCAAACTTTAGCTCTGCATCTATCACATTGTTTAGTTTTAGTCCTCTGCAATCAGATTCCACTCTGATTAAGCTGATCAATTCCCTCTATGATATCATTTTTTGAGCTCAGGCATGATCAAAAATAGGGTAACTGGTCATCAAATGGATGATTTCCTTGGTGACCTTAAATGGTTGCTCTTCTAGCCACATGAAGCCATCATGAACTCTGCTTAAAACAAACTTAACCCATTGGGGTTTGAAGACTCGTGGGTAGGTTAGGGCTTCGGTCAATCCCTTGACTTTGATGTGTTCAAATTTGCTATCCATTTTACCATTGGTACACAATTCATCATATGTGTCCTTGATCTCAACATGACTTAGTTCCTCAACTCGACAGTTAGTGAAGAATCTTACATCCTCAATTAACAAAACTCTATCTGGAATGAGTGAAAATGCGGTTTTATCATCTAGTTCAAAAGTAACTTTGGGAGTTAAAGAGTATTTCAGTGAGGGCTTTTCAATGTTCTCAAAAACAGCAGGCTTCTGGATCTTAGGTGCCATTGCAGATTTTAGATAAATACTAACAAAAGATCCTTAGGGTTTGAAGACTTTCAAATGGCAGATGCTTTCTACTTAGAAAATAATAACAACTTGATATGATCGGTAAACTATCTTGACAATGCATTGTGATTGATGTAAATACCTTTGAAATTCACTCAGGAAGTGGTTTGATCACCTTTGAATTGCTTTTCTTTGCTTTCTTGAAAACCTGGTGAGTGTAAAATGGCTGCACAAAAGCTTTAAGTATACATTATACCTTATTGGGCTCCATGCAGTTAGGTCAGAAAACATTAAATGCACTTGGTGTCACTTCATTTTTATGCTTTTACCGAGTAGTCAGACTTCCTGTATTTACCGACTTGACAGGCTTCCAAAAGACATGATAAAATTTCAAATTTTCTAATGCATCTTTAATTATGTAGTGTAAAGTAGAAAATCGAACCCTAGGTGTTCCCCCACTCCAAGGAGAGAGAAAGGACGTCACTAGGGTTGACGTTTTTCACTTAGGAGAGAATTTACATTCAAAAGAGGGGTTGAAACCCACAAGATCCAATCTCACACAATGCTAGACTAGATTCTAAATGAGTTTCAAGGGTTAAGACATCAAGGATACCCTCTTTTGTAAAGAATGTAGATAGAATGATTGAACTAGGAATGCATGTAAAGTAAGAAAGATTTGCTTATAAATGGAGATAGGGGCACAAGATGAAGCTACGGACCTGGAATTAGCAGTAAAATCTTGAGACGATGTTGTCCTGCAAATTTGAGTGAAAGTTGACGGGATGATGGCGCCCAGAGTGCACACGGTCCTCTGAAAAATCTGCGAAACGAAGGGGGATCTGTTCGTCTCTGCACAAGGATTCTAGATCTTCAATTACAGTCGCGTACCTACAACCTACACATAGAAAAGAGAGGACGATTGGGGGGTTAGGGATTAGGGGTTTGCCTTTAGGTCAAACCCCGATTTTGGAATTAACCAAGAAATGAGAATGTTGTAAATGCAATTGTTTGTAATGTAATCAAGTACTGATACCTTGTTGTAAGAATGTTTGTATTCTTACATGCGAAGGTGTAATGATGTTGTATGTTATATGTTGTAAGTGATCTCCTCTTCAATGGTTGAATCCTTGTCTTGAATGCAACACCTAGCCTTGAATGGAGACGTAGAATGCTTAATTGCTTGAAGGGATGCTTGAATGCTTGAATGTTTGTTTGTTTGCCTAGCACTTCCGCCTCTTGCACTTGCTTATTTTCTTTTACCCCCCTTTCTAGGAGCGGAAAAGTAGTTTATATACTTGTCAGTTAGGGTTAGGAGACTGATTTTTCCAACCTTAGGCTGACCTAGGAACATTATTTTCCAAATTGCAAACTTGAAGACTCGATGCCCAACAAGAGATCGGGCCCAAAATAGGGCCAGGGACCAGGGCGCTGGGCACCATGGTCCCACCTCCCGGGATAGCAGGGTGCAAGGAGGATCAGGCTAAGGTGCAGAAAGATGCAGTTTTTGATGTCGCAAGCAGGTTTCGGGGTCTCCATTCAGGTTCAACGTTGCGCCGCCATCGTGAAGACCCAAATGCAGTCAAAATTGCAAGTGTCACAATTTTAGGATGCTACATTTAGCCCCCACTTTAGTGGGAGTATAAGCGTACACCCATACTTCTAGTAAAGTACAAGGAAACAACATTGAAAAAATTTCACCACGTCAAGGAGGCAAGATACACCAAGCCCCCCATGGACTAAGGACCTTATGACTTCAATTGACAAAGTAAAAGGGAAGATCATGAGGGAGAACCATGACTGTCAGTAGTAAGGTTCCCTCACTATGAGTCATGCATGAAAAATACCAAAAATTTTCAAGGCAAAGCTAAGTTCGCCAAGAAATTTTCAAGTATCTTGAAGAGATATGAATGGAGTGTATGCCCCCCTACATTAAAGCGATCACACATGCCTCATCGGGGGTGATTTCTTTAAGGTAGTGATACATATAAGAAATGAGAAGGGAAAGGAGCACGTTATCACAAGGATTTAGCCCCCCAAGTGTGAGATAAGCCCAAGTAAAATAGACACAAAACACAAATCACGAGGTGACTTCACTTTCCTTGGGGTCAGTATGTTGTATGATAATTCATGTATATCATATGTATGTATGCATAATTGTTCTTCATTCCCCAATCAAGGAAGGTCACCTAGAAGAAGGGAACTCATGTGTCTTTTGAGTCAACATGAGAGAGACCAAAAGAGATCTCAATGCTTTGCATCATCCTCAAGTAGACAACACTAAGGACAACAAATAGAAGAATGAGAATAACACATAGAAGAAGTAACAAAAGAGATCAAGAGAGGAGGAGAGAGTCAGCTATGCTAATGAAACTAGTCTAGCACGTCATCCACCCCCTGATCTTGCTGATCAATATTTTGGGAAGGCAGGAAACACGCTAGAGGAGGAACATCCAACATAGCAGATGGAGCTATCACAAGATCCAAACAAGGGCTATGTTCATGTTCCAAGCCACGTTCTTCTTGTCTAGGAGCTAGGATAAGTGCTTTAGAAAATTCATTAGATAAATGGTTATCAACATCAACATATTCATATTCACTATCAGAAGAAAGAGGAGTAACATTTTAATCATGAATAACATTTTCATCTATATCATCATCAAGATTTATAAAAATAGGATCTTTAACTCGCACAGGATCAAAACCATCATGCATCTTATGTTTAGGAGATTTTGGCTCAATTTTTGGCTAAGGAGAAAATGGAATAATACTAGCTGAAGGTGTTTTTGGGGATTGCAAAGTTTGAGAAGCAGCTACTTGAGCTCTAAGACGATGCTTTCATCGACGTTCACGTGCAGAATGATTTCATCTAGTCTTAGTAGGAAGTTGAGAAGATTGAGGAGGAATGTTCTCATCCTTATCACTTGGGTGTTTAGGTTGTGGTCTCTTAGGTTGAATAATAGGAGAAGAGGAAGGTCTCTTCTCTCTATAAGAGGAAGGAGGAGGAACTGCTCCATATAAAGGAGGAATATTTGGTTTAGGAAGGAGACCAAGTCCATCATGATGGGGAGGTATAGGTCTACCTTTAGAAAGTTTATTAGACATAGGTATAGTCACATCCATAGGGATGGGTTGGGAATCTTCTTGAGGAAAGACATTAGTTTTATCTTTCAAAGGAAGAACTTCCTTCTCAAGAATGATAGGAATATCAAGTTTGGGTGTTCTAGGTTCACTTAGAGATAAGATCATATCTTTTTCCACTTTTGATAAGATTTGAAAAGATGATCACTTCGCGGTGGAAGAGATTGAAATTGTTTAGGCCAAAAATAATCAATAGGAACGCTAGAAGTTCTTTTAGTTGGTTTAAAGAGACTATGATTGACAGTAACAACTTCACCATTATGGGGAAATTTCAAACACTTTTGAATAGGAGAAGCAATAGCTTTCATGGAAGATAGCCAAGGATAGACTAGCTTAACACGAAATTGTTCGGATGATGGAATAATAGCAAAGTCCACATCAAGGGGTTTGTTATGGACCTCAATAGGTAATGTAATAGAACCAATTGCAGGAGAAGAAAATGCATCAAATAATTTCGCAACCACATTTGTTTTGTCATAGATCACTTGATTCAATTGCAAAGTAAAAAGAAATTCTTCAGTAATGACATTAACCATACAAGAAGGATCAATAAGCACTCCACAACAAGGTGTATTCTTGACTTTTGCAACTATATATAAAGGACCATCAGGTGCCCTGATAGTTTCACTGGAATCAAATGTGATGGAAGGTTCTTTAGGGATTTTCTGCTGCTCCACAAAGTTAATCACATTAGGAGTCATAGACACAAGACCATCAGGTGAGAAAGAGGAATCATTAGTCTCAATCACATTAGAGGTATGAGAAGGTAATGGATCAGTAAAAATCTTAAGATTTTGGTTAGGAAGAGCTACAGATGTGTTGCCTTTATCATTCACACCTGAAATAGAGATAGTATTATTATCAATCAAGTCTTGAATTTTACCCTTTAAAGCAAAACATTTTTCAGTAGCATGCCCAGGTTGATGATGAAGTTGACAAAAAGATTTGTTATCAAAATAGGGTGAATTAATCTTTGCAGGATCTATTTGCTTTATAGGAGGGAGATTAAGCACATTTTGTTCCAATAACTTATTCATAATACTATGAAATGATTCATTCAAAGGAGTAAACTCTCTTTCTTTCTTGAAAAACTTATAAATAGGAGACACACCTGATGCTGCATTCACATTGTTGTTGGTGATGTTTTCATTGAACTTAATGAACCCTCTGTTCAGTTTAAACTTCCCAAATGGTTGTTGACTACTATCACCCTTATCACTCGGAGCCATAGGATTTGCTTGTTCCATTTGACTCACAGTCAGTTGATAATTGTGAAGAGTTGCACACAACTGTTGGAAAGAAGAAAACTCAGAAAATAGAAGTTTTTCTCTAATATCTTTTTGTAAATTAGAAATAAAGATTCTTTGAATATCATTGTCAGGTATTGGAAAAGAAATTTGAGCATACAAATGCTTATATCTACCAATGAAATTAGTCACTTTTTCTTCAACACCTTGTTTACAATGCATTAAATCAATCAAAGTAACTTTAGGACTTATATTGTTTTGAAATTGTTGAATAAAAGCATTTGCAAGTTGTTGGAAAGAAGTAATAGAATAGGAAGGCAACGAGCAATACCATTGTAGAGCCTTATCTCTTAATGTTCTAGTAAATAGTTTTGCAAGCAATCTTTGGTCATGAGCAAAATCAGTACATATTGTTTGAAAGGTCTTAACATGTGTTAGAGGATCACCCTTACCATTATAAAGCTCCAATTGCGGGATTTCAACATGCTTAGGGGGGATAGCTCGAACAATGTCAAGAGAAAGTGGGCTTGCAACATTGAATGTGGGCACACTAGACTTAGATTGATTCATAGAGGCAATTTGTTGCTATAAAGAAGAGACAGTTTGTGCAAGATTGTTAATGGTCGCTTCAGTTGAAGAGTTCATATTAGACGTGTTAGATTGTGATGGAGGTATTATGTTATTGAAAGAAGGTATTGATTGAGAATAATGTGGCAGGACACTATGATAGTTAGTCATAGGAGATGATTGGAAAGGAGGAACACTACAAGGAAGAATGGAAGGGTTAAATGAATTGCCCCCTTGCATCATGTTCATTTGTGGAGATGAAATAGGAACACAAATTGAAGGAATGAATGAAGAAGTCAGATTAAATGAAGGGAGAGGGTTGATTGAAGCAGAGGGATTGCCCCCATGATTGGTGATCATAGGTGGAATGTTTTGTATTGAAGTAGTCATTATGTTTGATGTAAAAGTAGGTATACTAGCAATAAAAGTTGTCAAAGGAATAGAATGATTGTCTTGAGTAGGAGGTTGTGTATAACCTAAAGTTTCGGCACAACTCTTCATAGGCACCACATTCGAATCTACAATGTGTGCAATACCATGAAAAATATCAATTCCATTCTTATCACTTTGAATCATACATTTTAGACCCTTAATTAATGAAAGAGCTTCACTATCGGGGTATTCTTGAGACATCCATTATTGAAAATCATCAAATTGGTTATCCAATTTTGAAAGTTGTTCTACAGAAACCTCATGGAGAGCTTCTTCATCATTAAGAGGATTAGAGGAATTACCCATGTCCTCGTTAAAAAGGCCATTCAAATTAGGTACCATCTCCTCAGTAATTAAACCCTAGAAAGACTTAATTCTAAGGCTTTGTCTAACAGGAATAGTGTAAGTAGGGCTTATTGTTGTAAAACTCATGCACTAGAGAGAGAGAGAGAAGATTTTGAATTTTGAAAATAAAGTTGGTGAAATTGAACAATGGGATGATGATTATCCAATTCGAATTTTGTGAAAGAAGAGGGAAACACAACTTCCAAGAAAGGTAGGCACAATTGAAAATTAGGGCCAAGGGGGTAGCACTTAATTTTAATTGTTATCTAGAAAATTGAAGTCTTGAATTTTGAATTTATTTTCGAATTTAGGGGTAGCAAATTTCAATAAAATCAGCCAATCTCCTAGATTTAAGCTGTTAAATGCAATCATGACAATCTCCCGAAGTTTCAGAAAAAATGTCGGGGACCGTGGCGAACGGAGTGCACACGGTCCTCGCAACTTTTTTTGAAATTTTCAGGGATGAAAGTTATGATGATTTTAAAGCTAATCTGAAAAAATTGAGTGATTTTATGATCTGCAGATAGGCCAAATTAAAATTGCAATCTCAAAATTGAACCCTACCAAGATTGTTGAAAAATGCAAAATTTGAATTCTGAAAAGGAGAGGGAAACTGAAATTTTGAATTTTAAGATTTTAGAGGGAATACTAAAAGCAATGCAAGCTTTGAAATTTAAAAGTTGACTCAATTTCATGCAAAATTCAATTTTGAAAGTGGAAATCAAGGTTGTTGCAATTAAACACTTAATTTCAAAAGTCACAAACTGCAAGAATTTGAATAAAGCACTGAAATTTCGAATGAATGCCAACACACTTTTCAGATTTAGGACTATAAAAAACACAATTTTAACACAAAATTTCAATTTCAACAATTTTTGAATGATTATAAGCCTTAATCCAAGCAATCACTAGACCAACTTTGACTTTAATTTTGAAAGTGTTAGAATTGATGAAATTAGCCAAGATTCTGGATTTTAGCAGAAAAATATAGTAAGATCTAGCTCCCGAAATTTCAGAAAAAATGTCGAGAACGATGGCGCTTGGGGTGCACACGGTCCTCACAACTTTTTTCAAAATTTTCAGGGATGAGAGATATTATGATTTTGTTGCAGAATCCAAAGTTACAGCCGATTTGGAGGTGTTTTGATCAGTGAAATCATCGGTCAAAGGTTGAATCAAGAGGATTTTAAAAATTAGGGTTTTGACACTTAACCACTTAATTTTTAGAATTAAAGCACAAATATGATTTGACAATTTGCAACAGAAGAGTAGATCTGAAACAAGCATTAACAATTAAACATTTCACAAGCTCAATTACTAAAAAGGAAATTTAGGGTTTTTATGCAATTAACCTCTAAAATTTGCAAAAGATCAAACATGGAAATGTAATTAAGGAAGCAAATTTTTTTTTCAGATCTAACAATGGATAATTAGAATTAGGATGTTCACATTGGGTTCACCAAAATGTAAAGCAGAAAATTGAACCCTAGGTGTTCCCCCACTCCAAGGAGAGAGAAAGGAGGTCACTAGGGTTGACGGTTTTCACTTAGGAGAGACTTTACATTCAAAAGAGGGGTTGAAACCCACAAGATCCAATCTCACACAATGTAAGACTAGATTCTAAATGAGTTTCAAGGGTTAAGACATCAAGAATACCCTCTTTTGTAAAGAATGTAGATAGAATGATTGAACTAGGAATGCATGTAAAGTAAGAAAGATTTTCTTATAAACAGAGATAGGGGCACGGGATGAAGCTACGGACCTAAAATTAGTAGTAAAATGTCGAGACAATGTTGTCCTACAAATTTGAATGAAAGTTGATAGGACGATGGCGCCTAGAGTGTACACGGTCCTCCAAAAAATTTGCGAAATGAAGGGGGATCTGTTCATCTCTACACAAGGATTCCAGATCTTCAATTACAGCCGTGTACCTACAACCTACACATAGAAAAGAGAGGATGATTAGGGGGTTAGGGATTAGGGGTTTGCCTTTAGGTCAAACCCCAGTTTTGGAATTAACCAAGAAATGAGAATGTTGTAAATGTAAGTGTTTGTAATGTAATCAAGCACTGATACCTTGTTGTAAGAATGTTTGTATTCTTACATGCAAAGATGTAATGATGTTGTATGTTATATGTTGTAAGTGATCTCCTCTTCAATGGTTGAATCCTTGTCTTGAATGCAACACCTAGCCTTGAATGGAGACTTAGAATGCTCAATTGCTCGAAGGGATGCTTGAATGCTTGAATGTTTGTTTGTTTGCCTAGCACTTCCGCCTCTTGCACTTGCTTATTTTCTTTTACCCCCCTTTCTAGGAGGGGAAAAGTAGTTTATATACTTGTCAATTAGGGTTAGGAGACTGATTTTTCTGACCTTAGGCCGACCTAGGAACATTATTTTCCAAATTGCAAACTTGAAGACCCAATGCCAAACAAGAGACTGGGCCCAAAATAGGGCCAGGGACCAGGGCGTTGGGTGCCATGGTCCTGAAGGACCAGGGTGCTGGGCGCCATGGTCCCACCTCCAGGGATAGTAGGGTGCAAGGAGGATCAGGCGAAGGTGCAGAAAGATGCAGTTTTTGATGTCGCAAGCAGGTTTCGGGGTCTCCATTCAGGTTCAACATTGCACCACCATCGTGAAGACCCAAATGCAGTCGAAATTGCAAGTGTCACAATTTTAGGATGCTACATGAAGATTTTGAATTAAGTACATGATAAAATAGGAACTGTTAAGATTTACCCTTCGAGAGAATGCAGTCCCTTCATACCTTTATCGATTAATTTGGAATAGGTGCACCTAGCTTGGTAGATAAGGTGCATTCTTCATTTGACACAATTTCCTTCTTTTTTCTAAATCATCTATAATTTTCCTTTTGTTTCCTCAGTGTCTCCTCTAGGTTGATCTCTACAATCTCTAGCCAAATGTCCAATTTTGTGACAATGAGAACATGCCATACCAGGATTTATCCATGATCTTCGGTTGTTCATTCTAAAGCTTATAAAGTAGTTGGTGCTTATATGTCCATATCTTCCACAACATTCAAACCCTATCCTTATATTGTAATCCCATGGTACTGCAGAATACTGTCAGTAATGGTCTATGTGAGTTTGGTAGCCTCTAGGATTTGCTCGGTGTGCAGACCACATATAGTTCTTTTGCTTAAACCAGCACTCCTTAGTACTATGTCCATATCTATTCCAATTTTTACAAAACCTTTTCAATTTTGCCTTTTGATAATTTCTTGTAGACTTTTTCCTACATTGGTTAGATGTGTTACCATATTTATTGCAATTGTGACAATAACCATTAGACCTAGTGACATTCGATTGCTTACCTTTTTTGATTTGGCACATGTTAGCAGTGTGACCTTGTTTTCCATGCTAGTTGTAAATAGGCTTCTTTCCTTTGATATTCTTCTTATTTCTAGCTTGCTTTGATGATTCTCCTCTCTCGGTAATATGAATTCCCTTCTCGATAGAGTCCTTTCCTTTGTAACTGAGTCCTACAACTTTGATGGGTCTCTTTGTATTAAGTTGCTCATCCAACATCTTTGATGCTTCATAACTCTTTTTCAATGTTACCTTGGATTTCTTCTTTGTTTCAAGTTCATCAGTCAACCTTGATACTTCAAGTTTCAATGCTTGATTCTCATCATCTTTTAGATTGGCTTCATGATGTGTATATCCCAATTGATTTGACAGATTTTGTTGAATCCCAATTAACCTTGTGATTTCATAATTCTTTTCTGATACTAATGCTTTAAGCTGTTGATTTTCTCTTTCTAGATCTCTTACTTTATCCTGAGTTGTCCTCAATGCATCAATATTTTTAGTCATCTTTGTGCTAAAATGTTCATGTCCTCTTTTCATTTCTTTTAGCTGATCAGTCAGTGCTTTGTTCTTCTCCTTCAGTTTTTCAATCATCTCTTTAGTCTCTTCATATATATTGTTCTTAGATGATTTTTCAATTTGTTCCACTAACTCTTGAGAGTCTTGCAAATCATCAGATAATCTTCTTCTATCTTTCAATGATTTTTGCATTTGTCTTTGCGTGTGTGCAATCACTTGATTAGCATGATCTAACTCTTCTTGCGGATACACAATTCTCTGAGATTGTTTATAGCCTTTCATTGATAAGATCTTTCTCTTTAGGCTGTTAAACACTTTTCCAAGATTGGAGCTCTAATACCAATTGTTAGGACCAATATGGAAAGCTAATGTACTAAGAGGGGAGGGGTGAATCAATACTTTAAATCCTTTCCTTAACAATATCTTTACTATTATGCATAAACCAAAAACTGTTGTAACATAACATAAAGCTAAAACAAATAGATAACAATCATACATGATTCACTCCATAACAAATATATTTTGGTTACATAGAAACTCTTGGTTAGAGAGAAAAACTATGGTGGGGATGGTACCCACAACTTCACTACTACAATAATAAAGGTTGCTCGATTAAAGCTACATATTTAGCTATTTTTGATAGCTTACCCTGTTAGGAGTATCAAGATCATTAGATCTACCTTGCTAAAGGATTTTACAATACTTATTCCAAATGTTGCACCTGGTTAAAGGCTTTACAATTTATAGACTTTGTTAGAGTTTTTAACCTTGTTAAAGGTTTCTCTTACAACTTCAAATATTACAATAAAATCCTTACAAATATCTGCAACTTTACATCTTGAATGTTATAGCAGATTCTATGTGCTCAAAATGAGATTAACTTGCTTATAGCATACCTTGGTAACCCATAGAGTAACTCGGTAAACCCTTCTGTTTACTTTGTTCCTTGACTGTTCTATGAAATGCTTCTCGGTGACCTCTGTGTCTCTGACAGTTGCAATACTCAGTGCTTCCTTATCTATCACATGTGTCTTGCTTCACACATATTCTTCTTATTACTCTGATCTTCAATTCATGTTGTATAAATAGACATCTTATGTTGGTGATCAGGTTCATTGCTTCGATCTTACAAACATGATTTATTGAATGAATAACTATGCAAAATATTTCATTGGATAGATGACTTCGAAATCATACAAAATATTTAAGAGCAATTTCTAATGTGATAACAGTTAATTGTTCCTCGACCTTGTTGTAGGTCCCAGAGACAACTGAGAGGGGGGGGGGATGAGTCAGTTGTCTAATAAATTCAAACCAAAATCTTACTAACCAACTTAATGCTTAATACCAGTAAGACAGTTAAGTATGCCGATAAACAGTGTTAACAAAAAATTGCTATACTGGTAAGAATTAATGCATGAAACATAAGCACAAAGTCATCCACAACACATGACACAAATATTTGTACGTAAAATCCCTGTAAGGGAAAAAACCACAGTGGGAAACCTTACCAACAATCAGATGATACTACTGCATATAGTAAGGGTATAAAGAGGGGTCTGCACATGCAGAAAGGCCAACAGCCTAGAGCTCACTGCTCAATCACAAATGGGAGTCATACTGACTACAGTTGGATGGTTAAATCCAATGAGAATGTACTGCACAAAATAGCATCTTCATATGTTGGATTCAGTACCGGTGTAATGCTGATATGCTTATACAAAAACCTAACTTCACCTTCAAATGATTTCTTTGTGTATATCTCTACTTGATCTCACATATATCCTTCCTTAAATCTTTTTCGCATTCCACACTTGATCTTACAAATAAGATCTTACATCTATACCATACCCTAAGACCAATTTTAGTAGGTTGGCTCTACAAGATATTACAATAAAACATTTTACAAATAATACAATATCCGATGCAATAACCGATTGAATCATGTCAGCTTAATGCATTTACAATAATAATAAATTATCTCCATAGCATGCCATGTTGATCTGGAAAAGATAAACCTACTGGTGTAACCCTAGATAACCTGGACCTATTTGCTGGTAAAAGCAAATATGCAAATAAGAATATACCAATGATTATTACTTCAAAGTAAAGTGTCCACATGATATCTTTGACATTACCAAGTGTCTTCCATGTCATTTTAGGTACCAGTGAACATTATATTCTATCGGTTAACCATATACCGGTGATTGTTTGCACAGTTTAATGTTTGTCGATGAATGTTGTTGGATCTCTAAAGTAGGTGTATTTAGCAGGTGTTGACATCAATGACAAAACCCTACCAAAATACTAAAAATCTCCCCCTTTGGCATTGATGGCAACACAAGATGGAAAAACCATCAAAGTGCCAAAATAGAAATGCCAAGTACAAAAATCAACAATCTCCATTTCTCCCCCTGAGAGTAACATGTGTTTATTGAAGATTTATTATCAATACCAATCTCTCCTCAAAAGGATAATGCATTTTTCATATATCTTTCCCTAATGTTTTTCCATTCCCTAATGTTTTTCCATATATCTCTCCCCCTTTGACATCAAATGCCAAAGTCACAAAAGGTCAAGTTCATACAAAATACCAAATACTCCCCCTGAGAAGTAGCTTCCTCACCAAATACCAAAATAAAAGATTTGTCCATTTAATTCTGTCGGTTGATGACAATCATCAATTGTCTAAGTCTCTACCAGTGGAGGTAAGACTTCGAGCTGATCTTTGAGATACTCAAAAGTTTCCTTAGGCAAAGGTTTTGTAAAAATATCTGCAATTTGTTCTTTAGTATTCACATAAACCAGTTTTATTTTCTTTTCTTCAACTTTTTCTCTTAGAAAATTCAGTTTGATAGAAACATGTTTTATTTTAGAATGTAATACTGGATTCTTAGATATATCAATTGCTGCAATGTTATCACAATATATAGTAATAGGTTCCTTGCATTTTACCTTTATGTCTTTCAACATTTGCTTAAGCCAAAGTACCTATGTACAGTTTGTTGCTACTACAACATATTCTGATTTTGCTATTGATAAGGATGTACAACTTTGTTTCTTACTTAACCAAGAAACTAATCTCTTTCCAAGAAAGAATTCTCCTCTAGTGGTGCTTTTTCTATCATCCACATCTCCTGCCCAATTTGCATTTGTGTATGCATATAGATCAAAATTTTCATCTTTAGGATACCATAATCCAAGATTTGTTGTGCCTTGTAAGTACCAAAAAATCATTTTTACTATTGATTCATGATTTTCCCTAGGATTACTCTAAAATCTAGAAACTATACATACTGCATTCATAATATCAGGTCTGGTTTGTGTCAAATATAGTAAACCTCCTATCATAGATTTGTATCTAGTTGGATTGACAAGTTTAGATTCATCCCTTTGAGATAATTTGTCATTTGTAGTCATAGGTGTGCTTACCGGTTTAGAGTTCTCCATCCCAAATTTCTTGAGTAGCTCCTTCAAGTACATAGATTGACTCAAAAATATGCCTTTATCAGTCTATAAAATCTGCAATCCTAAAAAGAATTTAATTTCTCCAATCATAGACATTTCAAATTCATGCTGCATTTTAAGAGAAAATTCTTTGCATAATCCATCTTCTCCTCCAAAGATTATATCATCAACAAATACTTCCATAATCAAGATGTCATCATTAGTTACTTTGTAATATAAATTGCTATCTGCATTTCCTTTAGTAAAACCAATTTTTAAAAGATACTTATCCAATCTTGCATACCAGGCTCTTGTAGCTTGTTTTAGTCCATACAGAGCTTTTCTTAATCTGCAAACCATATCATTGTCATCTGTCAAAGAAAATCCATCAAGTTGTTCAATATAGACTTCCTCTTCAAGATCTCCATTCAAAAATGCACATTTAATATCCGTTTGATAAACTTTGTAATCCTTGTGAGCTGCAAAGGCCAAGAATAATCTAACTGCCTCAATTCTAGCTATTGGTGCAAAGGCTTCATTGTAATCAACTCCTTTTTGAGAATATCCCTTACACACTAGTCTTGCTTTATTTCTGACAACCTTACCATCTTCATTGAGTTTGTTTCTAAATACCCATTTGGTTCCAATTACATTTTTATTTTCAGGTCAGGGAACTAATGTCCAAGTTTTATTTTTCTCAATTTGTCCTAATTCTTCTTCCATAGCTTTAATCAAAAATTTATCTTCACATGCCTCATTGATAGATAATGGTTCAATTTGAGAAATAAGACATACCTCTTCATTAGCCAATCTTCCTCTTGTCATGACTCCTTTAAATTTGCTTCCAATTATCTGATCTTCAGAATGATTCAGTCTTACATATCGAGGTGTCTTAGTCTGTTGTTGTTCTTCAATTACTGTGGAATCCTCTGATGATACTAGAGTAACTGGATCATCATTTTGTATCAGTGGATTTACTATTGGTTCATTTGTCATAATTTCTATTATCGGTTCAGAGTCTATATACCTTGAAGTTCCTCTGAATTGTTCATCAATCTTTACAACAATTTTCTGTAATCTTTTATTAAAACATCTATATGCTTTACTCTTAGATGAATAACCAAGAAATATTCCTTCATCACTTCTAGGATCAAACTTGCCAATATACTTATCTCTTCTAATATAACATTTACTTCCAAAAATTTTGAATTAATTAAGAGTAGGACTATTACCAAACCATAGTTCATGAGGGGTCTTACCGGTTTCACCTTTGATGTGAACTTTGTTGAATGTATAGACAACAGTGCTTACTGCCTCTCTCTAGTACACATGTGGTAGATTTGCTTCTGATAACATACTTCTTGCTGCATCCAAAATAGTTCTATTTTTCCTTTCAACAACTCCATTCTGTTGTGGTGTCTAAGGTGCTATTAATTGTCTTTTGATTCCATTTACTTCACAGAATGTATTAAAATCTCTAGATGTAAATTCTCCTCCTTGATCTAATCTTAAATATTTAATTTTCTTACTAGTTTCATTTTCAACCATTGCTTTGAATAGTTTGAACTTCCCAAGTGCTTATGATTTTTCTCTAAGAAAAGTAACTCAACACATTCTAGAATAATCATCAATAATTAGCATGAAATATCTATCACCTTGTAAGCTTTTAGTTCTAGCCGGACCACATAAATCAGTGTGAATTAAATCAAGAGCATTATTGGATTTTTTTGGAATACTTTTGAAACTAGCTCTAACCTGTTTTCCAAATTGACATTACTTGCAAATTGTATTGTGAGGTTTCATAATTTTAGGTAGATCTCTAACTGCCTTAGAAGTACTGATTTTTACCATGCAATCAAAATTTACATGACATAGTCTTTTATGCCATAGCCAACTTTCATCTATATGAGCAATTAAGCATGCCTTTTCATTGTTATTCAAATGAAAAATATTACCTCTAGTCTGATTACCGGTTGCAATTTCCAAACCAGTTCTATTCATGATTTTGCATTTTCCATTTTTAAATTGTAACTGAAAAGCTTTCTCAACTAATTGACCAACACTTAAAAGATTATGTTTTAATCCTTCAACATAGTGGACATTGTCAGTGTTATGTTTACCATCAAGAGATATTGAACCCTTACCTTTGATTGAATAGGCTTTGTCATCTCTGAATCTTACTAAACCTCCATTGTATTCTTGAAAGTTCAAGAATTTACCTTCGTCTCCAATCATGTGATGTGAGTATCCTGAGTGAATAATCCATTCATCCTTTGATTCCACTTTAGTTGCTAGGGCTTATTTTACCAGTTGAGCAATAGGTACCAGTTGATCTTCTATTATAGCAACAAAGACCCATCCATTGTCTGTTGGATCCTCATTAGAATCATCAGTCACACCTTCATCAACAATGTAACAAGATTTATCTTTGTTTTTCTTAAATTTGTATCTCTGATATTCAAGATTAGGTTTGTATGTCCTTCTAGCTTCTTCTCTTAGTCTAGCATGTCTATCAGGGCATCTTGAAGCCATATGACCAATCTTATTGCAATTGAAACATTTAAAGGGTGCTTTACCTTAATACTTACTTCCAATTGGACCTTTTGGCATTTTTCTTGCAAATAGTGCTTCAAGTTCTTCAAGCTCTTCATTCTCCTTCCTGGTTTCTTCAAGTTCTCTTGCATAGAAGGCTCTCAAGTTTTATTTGTCAAAAGATGGAGTAGATGATGTTGATGCTTTGAAGGCCAAATCAGTTTTTATAGTAGCAATAGGACCAAATTCCTCAATTTCAAAGGCTAAAAGTTTTCCAATCAATGTATCCCTAGTTACTGATGTATTAGGCATTGTTCTCAACTCATTAATAGTAGTAACCTTCATTTTATATGCCGGTGGCAAATCTCTTAAGATTTTTGAAACAATCTCATCTTCACTCAAGGTTCCTCCACAACATTTGATACCTAAAACAATTTCATTTACTCTTTCCATAAAAGTAGAAATTCTTTCAACTTCTTCCATTTTCAGATGTTCATACCTGACTCAGAAGCTTTCAAGTTTTGCAATTTTGACTGTGGAATCCCCTTCATTCAATGTTTCCAAATGATCCCAAATAGCTTTTGTAGTGGATCTATCTGATAATCCCATGATTTGTTGATCTAATAATGTGCTCAAAAGTGCTTCTCTTGCTTTGCAATCATTTTCTTCATCTTTAGCTAAAGTAATAGGAACAGTCTGACTAGCTATAGCAATAGTATACCCATTCTTAGTAACTTCCTAGATGTCTTTACCAATGTAATTCAGATGTGTCTCCATTCTGATTTTCCATATCCCATAGTTGGTTCCATCAAGTTTAGGACTATCCTTTCTGAAATAATTAGTAGACATTGGATCTCCTCAAGTTGTTAAACTTCTTGCAAAAAGAGGACTAGGCTCTGATACCAATTGTAGGTCCTGGAGACCACTGAGAGGGGGGGCTGAATCAGTTGTCTAATAAATTCAAACCAAAATCTTATTAACTAGCTTAATGCTTAATACCAGTAAGACAGTTAAGTATGTCGGTAAACAATGTTAATAGAAAATTGCTATACCGGTAAGAATTAATGTAGGAAACATAAGCACAAATTCATCCACAACACATGACACAAATATTTGTACGTGGAAACCTTGTAAGGGGAAAAACCATGGTGGGAAACCTTGCCCACAATCAGATGATACTACTGCAGATAGTAAGTGTACAAAGAGGGGTTTGCACATGCAGAAAGGCCAACAGCCTAGAGCTCACTGCTCAATCACAAATGGGAGTCACACTGACTATAGTTGGATGGTTAAACCCAATGAGAATGTACTGCATAAAATAGCATCTTCATATGCTGGATTTAGTACCAGTGTAATGCTGATATGCTTCTACAAAAACCTAAGTTCACCTTCAAATGATGTCTTCATGTATATCTCTGCTTGATCTTGCATATATCATTCCTTAAATCTTTTTCGCATTCCACACTTGATCTTACAAATAAGATCTTACATTTATACCATACCCTAAGACCAATTTTAGTAGGTCGCCTCTACAAGATATTACAATAAAACATTTTACAAATAATACAATATCCGATGCAATAACTTATTGAATCATGTCGGCTTAATGCATTTACAACAATAATAAATCATCTCCATAGCATGCCATGCTGATCTGGAAAAGATAAACCTGCTAGTGTAACCCTAGATAACCTGGACCTATTTGCCGGTAAAAGCAAATATGCAAATAAGAATATACCAATGATTATTACTTCAAAGTAAAGTGTCCACATGATATCTTTGACATTACCAAGTGTCTTCCATGTCATTTCAGGTACCGGTGAACATTATATCCTGCCGGTTAACCATATACTGGTGACTATTTGCACAGTTTACTATTTGCCGGTGAATGTTGTTGGATCTCTACAGTAGGTGTATTTAGTAGGTGTTGACATCAATGACAAAACCATACCAAAATACCAACACTTGTAACACATTTTTGCATGTGTGTCTAGGTTCAATGAATCTGGTAACACATTTCACTCAGTGTATATCAACTCGGTGTATCATTATTTCTGCTTGGTAGACATGGAATGTTACTCAGTAGATAGATCGTTGAATACTAGGCTCTGTGACTACTTTCTTCTATAACTGACTTGCTATGTTCTTACCAACTAAATATTTTGGTAGTAGTAACCGACTGGAGTATATAGAATAACTTTGGATATAAAACTAATGGCAATTTGATAAGTAGTAACAGATAACAGGTGTTAGAACTAGTAGTGGTGAGTTGTTGGTGGAGATTAGTAGAGAGATAGTAATGGCTATGATGGGGATCCCACATAGGGAGCCATATGAGGACTGGTCAATTGGGACCTCATATGCATTTTTCTTCAAGAAGAAAAGCACATATAGAAGTGTTATTGCAAGGAATTGACTTCTGAAGGTTCAAAAAGGGGTGTCTCAGTTACCTAAGCCTCTTACCAGGGAACATTTCAGCACAGAGGTGTGAGATATCATCATACTGCTAAATAGACTTAAAGGAAACTCACACTCTTTCTACTGGGAGGATTAGATGTACTTCTATATCCAGGTTTGATTAGCTGGTGAGAAATACCTTGACTGGGCTCAGGTTATCACTGAAAGGCTTCATGAGGGTTTGAGCAACTTTATTGGTATGTCTAGCTTTTACATTTATTCATACTTATTCTACATATTGGCCTATACTAGGGATTGGAAAGGATTGCATAATGAGCCATGGGTAGACAGAATGAAGGTTTATGACTATTACCCTTACATGCAACAAGAGAAGTATGTAGAGTATTTCATTAGATGGAGTGATGTTTTTTGCAGGAAGGCTTGCTTTTTAATTACAAGGGAAAAGAATGTTAGCAGAGGCCATGGGGATGGTTAGAATTTATGGAAGTCATTTCATCCAATTTTCCAAATTTACTTATATCCAGGTGGGCTGTTTTGAAGGTGAGCCATTCAAATTACCCAAATATATTTTTGACAGTTATGTACTAATTGAATTGAGTCGACAATAGGCTCACATTGACAAAAGATTAAGGACAAAGGGTAAATATGGATTTGTTTTTCCTATTGAACTTTGTTATTATAGTTGTAAATTTGTATCTGATGCCTTAAACTTTGTATTGGATTTCAAGAAAATGAATTTGTAGCCTTACATTGCTAGGCAAAAATTTGATACTAGGGGATATGCTATAGAAAATTTGAATGTGGATGATCATTTCTTCCATGAACCTCAATTAGAAGATTACTAGGAAAATTGTTGTGATGAATTTGAAGTGAGGAGGAGGTTATGGTCAAGGTTCACCCTACATCAGGTTATTACCATGAAATTTCCCATTAATGTATCAAGTGAGCAAGAAAAGGAAGGGGAATATGTCTTAGATCCTGAATTCAACAAAAAGGTTCAAGGGAAGCAAATTCTTGAAATTGACTAGGAACAAAAGGTATATGATACTCTTTCCCTAGAATGAACAATCCAAGGCAATAATTCAAGGAGATAGATCACTAGAACAATAAATGCACTATCTTACCAGGATGATCAGGTAGACTGAAACAATAATTACCGGCAGTAAAAAGATCCTAAAGGGTCTTAACTTAGTTCTTGCAGATATTTTTTAGTTTGTACATGACAAACTTCAGGTATCTAGGTAATTTTTCAATTTTTGATACTTTTGACATCCTTTGTCATTGATGTCAAAGGGGGAGTGGTATAGTGAAAAAAATGTACAAAGTAAGGCATGGTGAAAAGTGAACAGAAGGAGATCATTTTCTCAGGGGGAGCACTCTCAGTTTTTGGTTTTTGATTTTTCTCATGAGTGTTGCCATCAATGCCAAAGGGGGATATTTTTGGCATTATTGTTGGTATTATGGATGTGTTGCATTATTTTTGCCATTGATGTCAACACTTATCCTTTTGGAGATCTACATTGTTGATTTGCCACTATGGTTATATTATTTTACTATTGAACTGATACATTCTGTTCACTAGCAAGGTCAGTGACTTATGCACAGTCATTGGTATATGCTCACCGACAATATTTATGGTTTACCAACATAGATGATGACTTGTTATCATGTGGAGGTCACTTGATTATATCAAAGACATGATTTGGATTCTTGGTTTTGGTGTTTTGGTTATTGGTCTAATCGGGCTGACATATTTGTTGTTACCGACATATTGGTCTAGGTTATGGACCAGTATGCGTTATCTATTCCAGATCAGCACGACATGTTATTGAGATGATTTATTGATTAGATGTTGTTGTAAATGTATTGAACTGACATGATGCATCACATCAAGACTTTTTTGTAATTGATTTAATTATGAGTTGACCTACATATTTGGTCTTAGGTTTTGTATTTAAGTAAGATCTCATTTGTGAGCTGATAGATATGATATGGTTATGGTATGGTATTGTAATATGGTATGTGCGAATATTGAAGATCATATGAGTAGACCATAGAGAAGGTTCAAGGAAGGTTTGAAGGTGTTTATCAAAGCTTAACTGGTACTAAATCTAGCATTGGAGATGCTATTTTGAGCAGTACATTATTCTAGGATTTAACCATCCTACTATAGTCATTGTGACTCCCATTTGAGCAGTGTGCTCTAGGCGGTTGGCCTTTCTACATGTGCAGACCCCATTTGTATACACATACTATCTGTAGTAGTATCATCTGATTGTGGGTAAGGTTTCCCACTGTGATTTTTCCCCTTATAGGGTTTCCACGTCAAAATATCTATGTCATGTGTTGTGGATGTTGTTTCTCTTTTAGTTTCATGCATTAAGTTTCATCGGTATTGATATTAACTACTAAGTTGTTAACCGACATTAAGTTTTGTTTACTGGTAATAAGTATTAAGTTTAATTAAGTTATAATTGGGTTGAAATTCATTGAGAACTGATTCATCCGCCCCCCTCTCAGTTGCCCTTCCAGTTCCTAACAATTGGTATCTAAGCTAAGTCCTCTTCTTGCAGAAGCCTAAGAGCTTGAGGAGATCCTATGAAAACTAACATTTTTAGTAAGGATAGTCCTAAACTTGATAGGAACTAACTATGATATATGGAAGATCATAATGGAGACACATCTTAATTGCATTGGAAGAGACATATGGGAATTTACAAAGAATTGCTATGTTGGGTCTACTCCGAATCAACCTAATCCACCAACATTGGGTAAAGATCAAGAAAATGATTGCAAAGCAAGAGAAGTACTTCTGAGCGCATTATCAGATCAGCAAATCATAGGATTATCAGACCAATCTACTGTTAAATCTATTTGGGATAAATTCAAGACATTGAATAAAGGAGATACCATTGTCAAAATTGCAAAACTAGAATGTTACTGGGTCGGGTATGAAAATATTAAAATGGAAGACGATGAAATAATTTCTACTTTTATAGAAAGAGAATGAAATTTTTTTGGGAATACAATGTTGTGGAGGATCCTTAAGTGAAGATGAAATTGTTTCTAAATTTTTAAGAGCTTTTCCACCAACATACAAAATGAAAGTAAATGCTATTAATGAGTTGATAACAATACCTAATACATCAATATCTAGAGATACGTTGGTTGGAAAACTATCAACATTTGAGCTTGAGAAATTTGGTCCTATTGCTATAGTTAAGACAAATTTAGCCTTTAGAGCATCATCATCTAACAAATCTAATTGGAAAGAACTCTATGCTAAAGAACTTAAAGATATCATGAGGGAAAATGAAGAATTGGAAGAACTTGAAGCACTATTTGCAAGGAAAATGCCTAAAGGTCTAGTTGGAAGTAAGTATGAAGGTAAAGCACCATTTAAATATTTTAAGTGCAATAAATTTGGTCATATATCATCTAGATGTCCTGATAGACATGCAAGATTGAGAGAGGAAGCTAAAAGAACATATAAGCCTAACCTCGAACATCAGAGATATTGATTTAAGAAGAACAAAGATAAATCATGTCAGTATGCTGATGAAGGAATTACAGATGATTTTGATGAAGAACCGATAGACAATGGATGGACATTTGTTACAAAAAAGAAGATCAACCGACATCAACTATTCCACCGGTAGAGAAGGCCCTAGCAGCTAAAATTGAAGAAAAAGATGAATGAATCATTGATAGTGGATGTTCACATCATATCACTGGTGATAAAAGTAAATTATTATCTTTTCAGGAATATAATGGAGGTCTATTAAGATTTTGCAATGATAAATCTTGTTTAATCAAAGGAAAAGGCACTATATCTTTGAATGGTAAGCACAATACTGATAATGTTTATTATGTTGAAGGTTTGAAGCATAATCTTCTGAGTGTTGGTCAATTAGTTGAAAAGGGATTTTAGTTACAATTCAAGAATGGTAAATGCAAAACCATGAATAGAACCTAAAGGTAATATCTTTCATTCGAAGAACAATGATAAGACATGTTTGATTGCACATATTGATGAAAGTTGGTTTTGTCATGTAAATTTTGATTGCATTGTAAAGATCGGTTCAACTAAGGTAGTAAGGGATTTACCTAAGATTGTGAAACCTCATAATCCGGTATGTAAGGAATGTCAAATGGAAAAGCAAGTTAGAACAACTTTCAAGAGTATTTCTAAGAAATCCAATAATGTTCTTCATTTAATTCATACTCACTTGTGTGGTCCGGGAAGAATAAGAAGTCTACAAGGAGATAGATATTTTATGCTAATTATTGATGATTATTCTAGAATGTGTTGGATTACTTTTCTCAAGGAGAAATCAGAAGCTTTTAGAAAATTCAAGTTATACAAGGAAATGATAGAGAATGAAACCTGTAAGAAAATCAAATGTTTGAGATGTGATCAAGGAGGAGAATTTATATCTAAGGAATTTAATACATTTTGTGAAGTGAATGGAATCAAAAGACAACTATCAGTACCCTAGGCACCTAAGCAGAATGGAATTATGGAAAGGAAGAACAAAACTATTCTGGAAGCAACTAGAAGCATGATATTGGAAGCAAATCTACGTCATGTGTATTGGAGAGAAGCAATGAATACAACCGTTTACTCTTTCAATAGAGTTCACATCAATGGTGAAACTAGTAAGACCCCTTATGAACTATGGTTTGGTAATACTCCTACTCTTAAATACTTCAGAATATTTGGAACCAAATTGTCACAACCCTCCTTTATCACGTTTTTGATCTAAATACAAAACTCTATTTATATTCTTTGGATGAATTATTGAATGAATATTGTAAGGGAATAAAAATAATAAACCACACACACATGGAAAATGCATATATATTTTAATTTGTTATTTAATTTCCCTCACCCAAATTAAGGCACATGTTGTAGGAGGAATAAGAAGCTTCTAGAGGCTTCCCCACCTCCTTGCATGTAACTCCTCCCACTAAGCCTAATTAATTTGCATGGAGGCCAAATTGGGAGAGAATCTCTTTTTTTCCAATTAATAATTAGGTAGTGGGAATTTGAAATTTCTTTTATAAAATAGGTACAAGTTTCAAAAATGGGAGTTAGCTATTCCATAAGAAATTTCTGCAAGTTGAATTCTCTTTTGTAGTCCACTTTCATTGGCAGCTAAGATTTTTGTTGGGAGGATTTCTCTTCAATTTGGAGGATCAAGGAAGACTCTACACCATCTTCAAGCATCCAGGTTCCTTCAACTTAGTTCATGCATCTCATTTTTATGGTAGATTAGATTTGATTAGATTAATTATGAGTATGAAATTCATTTGTATTTTGTTAAAGAATTAGTTTAGATTTTGTAGAAAATGAGAGTCATGGTTTAAATAAGATTCATTGTTAAATTTCTTGATATGAAATTAGTTTTAGATTTTGCAAAGAATGAGATTTATGGCTTAAATGAGATTCATTGTTTGAAATTTTGATAAGGAATTAGTTTTTAGATTTTGTAGAGAATGAGATTTATTGTTAAATAAGATTCATTGTTTAAATTTTTGATAAGAAATTAGTTTCAGATTTGTAGAGAATGGAATTCATTGTTTAAAATTTTGATAAGAAATTTGTTTCAGATTTTGTAGAATGAGATTCATTGTTTAAATCCTTAGTTTCTGATTTTGTAGAAAATAAGATTCATTGTTTTAATTCTGATAAGAAATTAGTTTCAGATTGAAAGAAGTAGAGTAAATGGAAAATAGATTCATTATCTTCAGTTTATTTTGATAAAATAAGATCTCCCTGTGTGTACAAACAATTTTCTCTGTAGACAAATCTCCCTGTGTGTATAAATAAATCTCCCCTCTCTGTGAATGAATTTTCCCTGTGTAAAGAAATGAATTCCTTTCTCTGTGAATGAATTTCCCTGTGTAGAGAACAAAAGAAAAGAAACAAAAGAAATAATCTATTTCTTCCTCTGTGAAAGAATTTCCCTGTGTGAAAAAGAAAAGAAATAAACCATTCCTTTTCCTGTGAAAGAATTTCTCTGTGTGAAATAATCTATTTCTTTCTCTATGAATGAATTTCCCTGTGTAGAAAACAAAGGAAATGGGAAAAAAAATCCCTCTGGTTACTGCTTCATTTATTTCCTGAAAATTAATCTACAAACATTGTTAATTACCTATTATTACCCTGCTCTGAGTAATCTTCAATAACTCATTAAAAATAATTATAATACTCCTGTATAAGAAAAAAAAAATGATAATAATAATATTATAACATATATATATATATATATATATATATATATATATGCATTATAACATATATATAAATAAAAAACCCAAAAGCAAGAAAACCCCCATCGAACGTAGAAAAATCTCCTTATGCCTCCGTAACGCACGGCTTTCCACATGCTTGGGTCGCTGTTTGCATGGACGGTTTCAATAAACCGTCGCAGGGGTACGGTGGGGGCCCACGGCATCCCCTCATCCCTGCGGACCTGCGCATGCAGGGCCGCAGGGGTGATGGGACCCGTGGTCCCCACCCCGCAGCCCTCCTTATTATAATAAACAAATGCAAGCCTTTGCCATTAAATTTTAAAATTTGTTTTTTTTAGTATTTCGAAAATTGAAGTTTAATTTGTTTTCTAAAAAAAAAAAATGATAATCTAAGTTAATTACCATTTAGTTAATTTTTTTTAAAAGTTGATAATAATGACATTTAGGATATGATGATTTTTTTCTCCTTAGTGTAAATTTAAGGATATTGACTTTCAATTAAAAATGGGATTAATGTGTAGCAAGATTGTAATTAAACTATCCCTAATAGACTTTAAAATTGTAGACTATATTCTTCTAAAAATTAAGAAATCATTGGGACACTTGATTGGTCCTTGGAGATTAACTTACCTTATTATAAATATTTAGATTTAATCGTCATTTTGGACTCGCTAAGTCATCTTACATCATGGATTAATTGCTTTCGTTCATAGCATGCGAATTACTATATCTTTCATGCAATTACTATTATGCAAGTTTCATTTGTATGCAAATTACACTTCAAGTAGTTACTTCCATTATTTACGCTTTCATTTTGTTATTCGTAGTTAGAAAACTAAATAAAGGAAGTTGGAAAACCAAAACTAGCAGCGTTCGGTATATATGGTGCCTCTGGGTCACGCTTACGGGTAATGCCGTCGTGTTGAACTACTGCACTTAACGCCTAATAAAGCTGCATTAACGACGTCTGTGGCATCGTCCCTATAAATCATCGGGGAGTAATAAGGGACATTTGGAAGTTAAAATCCAAGGGGCGGGTAATCCCTCTTGGATCGATAATTTAATAAGATAACTTTTAAATGAATTCCACATCCGTTGAGATAAACCATAGTAAACCCCTCTTAGGGATGGTCAAGTTAAGAGCTCTCGTGAAATTTACTTTATTTATTTAATTGTTTATTCACCTCAAAGGGATATTGGTGATTTGCAATTGGGTGACGCTCATGATAAGTATTAGGTTCTAGTTATTTTGTTTAGGCCACAAGCAATAGGCCATCTTGAGCCTTCGCTTAAGCGCTACCTTCGTGGGTAGCAACCGCAGAGAAACTGTCTGGGACACTGACCCTAGAAAGGGTTGCGTACCCACAAATCAGTTTACATCAAACCATAGATTAGAAAATAGAACTACATACCTTACGTCTTGATCCCGTGCCGAAGCAGGTATGTAGGCAGTCTTGGGACGGAGTTGTCCCTCGTACTCAGGCGTTCGTGGGTGGGGTCTAGGCTTGGTTGAGTAAGAATCCTAAATGAAAGATCAGATAATCAAACTTAATTCAATGCATACTCGGAAGAAATCCCGTATGGATTCGCTTGACTTCCCGAGGCTTTAAGCCAAATTCCGAGGCGGAATTCAAGCTTGTATTATTTTCTTATTACTCCTAAGGACGGCGACCTCGGTGCATTCTTGTTAGAAGAATGTAGTACTTAGTGAGTGGCTCAGGACCCGAATGGTCCCGATGAGTCTAAGTCTCTGGCCAGAGCATCTCCTATCCCATTTGGATGGATGCCTACCTCGTATGGGTAGATGCCTATCCCATATTGGATAGATGGAATTTACGTCCCGTATGGACAACTGCCTAACCTGTATGGTTAGAAGCTCATCCCGAATGGATGAATGCCCAATCCTATTTGGATGGATGCCCAGAGTATGCAATTGAATAAAACATAAATAGAAAAAAAAATATATACTCAATTTTTGTTGGATGAATTATGTTGGGTTATTACACAAATGCTATATTAGGAGAGATGAGTATGTTGGAAAATTTCTTGGTTATTTGATATAAGAGAAAGGCATATAGATGTTCTAATAAAAATTTGTAGAAGATCATTGAGAGTGTTAATGTGAAGATAGATGAACACTTTACAGGAAATTCAAGGTCTATATATTCAGAACCGACAGTTGAGATGATCATAAATGAACCAATACAGAGTGCATTGGTACAGAATATGGATCTGGTCACATCGAAATCATCAGAAAATTCCATAGTGACTAAAGAACAACAACATGTGAATAAACCTAGGTATGTAAGACTGAATCACTCAAAAAATCAGATAATTGGGAATAAGTATCAAGGTGTTATGACAAGAGGAAGGTTGGCAAATGAAGAGGCATGCTTAGTTTCTCAAATTGAACCAACATTTGTTATTGAAGCATGTCAAGATGAAAATTGGATAAAAGCAATGGAAGATGAATTAGAACAAATTGAAAAGAACAATACATGGACATTAGTTCCCTGGTCTAAAGACAAAAATGTAATTGGAACTGTATATGGTGAAAGTGGAAACAACAATAATTGAAAGACTAAATGAATTCAACCACAAAACCCTAGCCTAACAACAACAAAGATCCACCATAACATATGAAGATTACCTAGGACAATGCAAATCAAATGAAATCACAAAGATTATACCATCACATGTCCAATAGGGTTTGGATCTCCATTCTTCCTATCTCCATTGATCTTGCTTGATATATTTGCTCTCAAATTTTATATGCACAAGAGCACAACAAAGATCGGAAATGTGGTTGCAAGTAGGATCGCATATAAAAGTTCAAAAGCATAGTGTAGTCAATTGATCAAATAGCTAGTCAGGGTTTGATAATGAAGGAAGCATCTCCTTATATAGAAGACACTATAAGAAATGGAGGGATAAGATTGAGAGGTGTAAAAGAGGTTGGCTATGATTAAAGGGTAGGTAAAGAAAATAATAAAATAATGAGAGGGTAGGTAGTGTATGAATTAAGAGATGAATGACATGTGTCATGGGTAGAAAAGACTAATGAATTAATTAAATAAATAAAGATTCATTTAATTAATAGAAGAAGTGGGATCAATTAAATAAATAAGATATTTATTTAATTTAGGAAAAAAGACAATTTAAATAAATAAATGAATTTAATTAAATGAGAAATAAGGCTAGAAGAGGATAAATGAATTAATTAAATAAATAAAGATTTATTTAATTAATAGAAGAATTAGGCTAAAGATAATTAAATAAATTAAATATTTATTTAATTAGACTGGACAATTTTAGGTATCTACATTTTGCCCCTCTTTGAGACAATGCAGCTTGTTGTGTTGTTTCAAAGAAGATAAGATGAACTGATACAAAGTTGCCCCAAGATGGGAATGATATGCCACCGCGAGAGATTGGATGAAAATGTCTGAAAAGATCACAGACAATCTCTCAATAAGAAAGAAAGGCTAGAATGGACTGACTGGATAGGATAGAGTGATAGAGTCATAGGCTAATGAAGACTGACTCAGGAAACTAGGGTTAGGACTAGGGCAGTCTATAAGATAGACCACAAGGGGAAAAAATCCTCATTGTCATCCACACATCCAAGAGATCAGAGTGCAGAGAGAGAATAGAGCAGCAACAGTCAGTAGCAATGGCAATGGTTCACAGATTCGATCACGTTTGCTGATATCAGAGGCCAACAGATGTAGGAGAGCCAGTGAGTACCACAAAACCTCCTTGTATTTTGTTGCATTAAATGTTGTCATAAATGCATGTTAGGTAGAGAAATAAATGCATGTTTAGGATAATGTCAAAAATGTCAAAAACATGTAGGTACGTCTACATTGGTGCCAGGCGCATCTATGATGGCTAGGCACGTCTGTGTTTGTGCCAACCATGTCTATGTTGGGAAAAGCATCTGTGTCAAATGTGAGCGCGTTTGCATTGTTCAAACGCGTTTGTGAAATGTGGGCACGTTTGTGCAGGATAGGCGGGTCTGTGTAGAGCAGGCGCATTTATGTAGTCTATAAGCGCGTTTATGTCTTCAAGGTCAAATCAGCAGTGCTGTGATGAACATATGTTGTCGATTGGATAAGTTGTTGAGAGGATACACTCAAGCAGGTCCTATAAGGAAGACTAGGGTAGCAAATAGGGCTAGGATTGACAATTCTGTGATAGAACATACGTTGCCAATTAGGAAACTACTCAAGAGGATACACTCAAGTAGAGGCCCTAGGATAGGATAGATCAAGGCACTTTGTGATGATTAGTGAGTACCAAGACATAGTACTTTGTGATGAATAGGGAGTACTAAAATATGAGCAGCACTTTGTGATAAATAGTGAGTGCAAATGTAAGCATCACTTTGTGATGAATAGGGAGTGAAAAAATGTAGTACTTTGTGATGAATAGGGAGTACCACTAGGATAATCAGCAACACTTTGTGATGAACAATGAGTGTCACTAGAATAAAAGCAACACTTTGTGATGAACAGTGAGTATTACTAGGATAGAGTACCATAACCACTTAGATAAAAAGTAGCATTTTATGATGAACAATGAATGCCACTATGACAGACATGATTGATTTGCTTGACTGCAGGAGTATTTGCCTATGCTGGAGTTGCGAGAAAGATTTTCGTTGACTCAGAGGTTGTGACCAGAGTTGACATTCGAGGATAGAGCTGCCATTGAGGGTATGGGTCTGTGATTCAATATGTATGTGTCTGAGTTTTAGGTGAACATGGGGTTGCTGACTGTGCTTGCTGAGAGATGGCACTCAGAGACATGCACATTTCATTTACCAATGGGTGAGATAACAGTCACCTTAGAGGATGTATATAGAATTTTGCGGGTACCGATCGATGGGGAGTTAGTACCTTATGATCAAGATGGAGATAGGGATGCACTAAGATGAGTGCTTCAGGATCTAGGACTAGAGATGAGGGTTGGACACGTGGCATGGGATACCATGACAATGACAGGATTGGCACTACCAGTAGTATTGGCAGGAGTGATTAGTGGGTTCCTCTATTTGGATAGGGCAACACAAAGGTTGGCTATGGGCTGGAGGAGCACCTTGGAGACACTGGTTACACAACACACCAAATATGTCTGGGGACCCTGTGTGCTAGCACACTTGTACTATGAGCTGCATCAATTTATGTATCATGGATCCATAAGATTGGGCTATGGAGTTACATTGTTGCAGGTGTGGGCCTATGAGCATCTGTCGGTTACCTGACTGATACACTTTAGGGACAAGGGTTATGGATGTAGCTTTGTGTATTTATATGATATGATTACATCATAGCCATAGATTGGCAGGTTGGAGCATTAGCATTGAGTCCTAGATGAGATCGACACTATGATATGGAGGTCGTACCTTGAGTGCAAGTAGTGGGAGGATGATGCAATGGATCTACCTTATACCTTCCAAAGAAAATATTTGATTGGGCAGATGCCCTATGTATTGGAGAGGCAGCTCGTTGATAGGGTATGTAGGCAGTTTGGTTGTATTCAACAGATGTGACAGGGTTCCGAGATGTATGCTCGGATAGTCAGGGATTAGGCACACTTTGGGCCATTATTGTCATATGATCAGGCCATGATGTAGCTAGTAGAGATTGTGTCGATGCCATGGGATATGTGGCCAGAGATTGAGGATGTAGGCATGGATGCAGAGTATACGATGTATTGGGCTGAGCATCCCTTTCCATGACTAATAGACCTAGGGGAGCCTCTAGATGGAGATGGTGGTGGGGATGGGGATGATGATGGAGATGGTGGGGGGAGAGGTTGATGGAGGAGATGGGGTGCTATTGGAGAGAGGAGGGTGGCTCCACAGAGAGAGGGTGGGGAGGAGAGACAGGCTCAGGTGGTGAGGGGTCGCGGTGGATTGCCACTATAGGTGCCAGTAGCATAGGGTCCTAGATAGGTGCAGGAATAGGGGCAGAGGCAGGTATAAGTATAGGCACAGGCACAGGCACCAGTATAGGGGGAACCACAAGCAAAGCCACATACAGAGGCACAGGGTGTTGAGGAGGAGAATGAGCTGCTAGAGCTAAGAGAGATCTGCTAGGGACAGGCAGATGAGATCCAGGACCTCGAGAGGGAGACAGCTAGGCTCAAGAGATAGCTAAAGGAGACAAAGCATGAGCGGGATCAGGCTATCCAACACTATACTATGGCTAAGACAACACTGAGGGCTAGTAGGCAGGTGACAGAGGACACAAGGGCTGGATATGCCTAAGTTCTATGGGCAGGGGAGGAGATAGGTTACTGGCGAGACCTATATTATGGGGCAGTACCACCAGAGCAGCAGGCAAGGAGCTTCCACAGACTATTGCAGACAGCGACAGCTATGGGAGGGAGCCAATTGAGATAGGTGTCTAGCAGTGGGGTTACGGGCTCTCCACCACCACCAAATAGAGGGGGTTGGAGAGATGATTCTAGGGTAGGTCCTTCTAGGGCTCAGACTACATTGAGGCTAGGTGGCTCCGAGGGAGGGAGTTCATCATAGCCTTAGAGGGCTCCTTATGTATCAGTTTTGTACCATTTTGTATGATGATGTAGACACCTTCGGATGATTGTAGCCATATGATTTTGACATCATTGTATCATGACACTTATGATTATATATATATGAGATGATTCATCATTGCGGTAGCTATATGCATGCGTACCTATGTGATGTATGTTTCTATGTGATGCTTATGTTATGGATGCAAATATGTACATGATGAAATGCAATATTTTTGTTCTTTTATGTTTTTTAATATGTTATGCATATGTGAATGTGAATGTATAAAATGCAGATGGATATGATGATGCAAATAACTATTTACATGATGAGAATGTAAAATGTACTAATATGTGTTGTGTGCAGGATGTGATGCAATTGTGATACCTATATGTATGTATGAAATGCTTAATATATATGATAATGCAGGTGCAACTACATGAAATGCAAATGTTTTTGGCATGTCATTATACTCAGTCGTGTGATAGCATGCTACATGGACTCAAGAAGGACGATGGAGGACAATCAAGAAAAGGGGATGGAAGATAGAAGATATTAAAGTGAAAGAGCTTCTTGTGTGTTATCATCATTGAGCTTTATTATTGCAAAATAGGTTATGACAATCAAGGCATATGTTTGACCTAGAAAGTCATTGTACCCGTTTGCATGGAGATAAGATAGTTGCAAACAAGGAATGCCCTAGTTCATACTAGACTCTCAGTGTCCTCATATCCTTGGACAAGTCATAGTATTACTAAGACACAATCCATAGACACCAAAGAAATATAGGTGATGATACCCCATCCTCACCTTTCTAGTCAAAGACATCCTGGAGATAGAATCTCTAGTCAGAGACATCCTAGAAAAGCTAAAAGACATGTCACTAGAAAATTAAAATCAAAAGAAAACCAAGACTCGACACTAACATCCACTGTAGTCCTCAAGTTTAGTGTCTCTTATCACTTGTATAAGTCTTATTTGATTGTGGTCACAATGTTTACTTTCACAAAAATGATAGATAGCATTGAACCATAATGTTGTATGAGTCTATTGAAAGATGTGATTTGTTGAAGCCCATTGTTGCTGATGTGTCTCATCTGAAACTAACTGAATCCATGAAACTGATACTTTATTGTGGATTTGGCAATGCAAGTGTTTCTTTATTGCGGATTGTGTGCAGATAGACTGAAGAAAATTTGGAAGAAATTGTACTCCTCAGAACATGTGATGCTCTAAGTTCCACACCCATAACTAGACGTAGGATTTGCCTTAGCCATAGATAGGATCTGGAAAGGGATGAAAAGGAATGTTTATTATGAATGGTGAACCAATCATGGGTAGATCAATAACAAGCCATTATAGGAATGGGTAAGTTTATTATGGATGAATAGGTCGTGAGTGTGTGCAAAGTGAAAGGATGAAAGTGAATCCTGAAGGAGGGAGGAGCAATGTTTCTATGCATGGTGCTGGTGACCTAGTTTTCACCATGGTACTTGCCCAGGGCACCACCAAAGTGGTTTTCACTGTTGGACAAAATGTTTCTCTTTAATTTTTTGATTTTTTGATTTTTTTGTGTCACAAGGCACTTGTTTGCCAGGTTTTCCCCAAGTAATGATTTTTTTTATGTTTTATGATTTTTTTTGTATTTTTGAATTAGGATACTCTAAAGAGTTATGTGTAAAACCTACGAAGGTGCATGCTATTGATAGGATCCTCCAACCATTCACCCTCTGTGGTTGAGAGCTGATATGCACCAGATCCATATGCTGTTGTGATGATGTAAGGACCAAGCCAATTTGGTTCAAACTTACCCTTCTTCTCTTTGTCTTGCTGATTTTTAGGATTTTCTCTGAGAACCAAGTCACCTACCTCAAATGTGTGAGGCTTGAGTTTATGATTATAGCTGTGACTCATTCATTATTGATAAGCCTTGAGATGGTTAAAAGTTGTTTGTCTTCATTCATCCAATAGTTCAAGTTCTTGTAAGCAAGAGACCCTATAGTCTTCATCACTAATAATATTTTGCAAAGAGACTCGTAAAGAGGGTAACTTGACCTCAATAGGAAAGATAGCTTTAGCACCGTAGACAAGTGAATAGGGTGTAGCTCCTATAGGTGTGTGGACACTTGTGCAGTAGGGCCAAAGTGCAGGATTAAGTTGGATATGCCAATTACGGCCAGCATCATCGACTGTCTTTTTTAAGATTATAAGGATTGTTTTATTAGATGCCTCAGCTTAACTATTACCTTGGGGGTAATATGGTCTGGAGAAATGATGGGAAATGTGGAAGTGGTCACAAAGTTCACAAATATCCTGATTTTTGAAGGGAGTCTCGTTATCCGTGATAATGGAAACATGAATACTGTATCGACAAATGATATAGTTGAGAATGAATGTAGCAATTTGTTTTCTAGTGACTTGTGTGAGAGGCATGAATTTGATCCATTTTGTGAAATACTCTGTGGTGGTGATTATGAATTTATGACCGTTGGAAGATGGAGGGTGAATCTTGCCTATGAGATCAAGTCACCACTGACAAAAGGGCCAAGGAGTCGCAATTGGTTGAAGTTCTTGTGCTGGCACATGGATGAGGTCTCCATGAAGTTGACATTGTTTACATTTCTTGACAAACTGATATGAATCTTTTTCCATATTGGGCCAGTAATATCTAGTCCTGATGAGTTTCTTGGCTAAGGTAGGACCACTAGAATGTGGACCACATATCCCTTCATGTACTTCACGTAACACAATCTAAGTTATATCACTTTCTAAACATCTAATAAGAGTGCCATCTAGACCTCAATGATATAGGATATCAGCTAAAATGACGTATCGAGAAGATTGGCGAATGAAAGTGCACCACTGGTTATTGGATAGGTCAAGAGGTAGGATATTGTCATGAAGGTATGTGAAAATGGAACCATATAACTGGGACTTAGGATCAACAACACATATCATATCATCTTAGTAGGAGTGATTGCATATGAGGGAACCAAAGGGTTATCCACCAAGAACTCATAGCGGGTCTCATTCGGTGGTAGATCGACTAGTGAAGCAATTGTAGCCATGACATCCATGGCTCGATTCTACTCTCTTGGTATCTGCTCAAAGTCTAACTTCATGAAATGTTGTTTCAGGTCATCCACCATTCTTTTGTAAGGCATTAATTTCTCATGCTTTGTTTGGTAGTCATCAGTTGCTTGATGAATTACAAGTTGAGAATCCCCTAAAACATGAAGTTCTTGGATCTTCCACTGAACTGCTATTCGTAATCCAGTTGTTAATGCCTTGTATTCTGCTATGTTATTAGTGTAGGGAAATGATAATCGATATGATTTTGGTATAGAATCTCCTTGAGGAGTTATGAAGAGGATGCTAGCTCCTGCCCCATGGTTTGTGTATGAGCCATCAAAGTATAGTTTCCATGGCTTTGCATGTGACACTATTAAGATGGATTCATCTGGAAATTTTGAAATTAGAGGAACATCATCTATCATGGGGGCATCTGCTAACTAATCTATGATGGCCTGTCCCTTTATTACTTTTTTGTCCACATACTCAATGTCAAATTCACTCAGGAGCATCACCCATTTGGCTAGTCTCCCAGTAAGTGTTGCTTTATTGAGAAGGTATTTCAATGGATCGATCCTTGCAACCAAATTAGTCTTATGAGTCAGCAAGTAATATTGTAATTTCTATGAAGCAAAGACCACAATGAGACATGCACACTCAATTGGTGTGTAGTTTAGCTCATATCCCACCAATGTGTGACTGATATAGTATACTACCTTTTCTTTGCCCTCAGCAACTTGTTGTGCTAAGAGTGCCCCTAGTGCTGTACAAGTAGCTAATATGTATAGTAATAGAGGCTGATCTGGAACTAGTGGCATCAAAACTGGCGGATTCTGAAGATAATCTTTGAGTATCTGGAAAGCCTATTGACAATTATCATCCCATTTGAATTTGATGTTTTTATGTAGCAATTGCTGAAAGGGATTACATTTATCTGCAAGTTGTACTATGAATCTTCACATGGATTGAAGTCTCCCTTGCCAAGATCAAAGTTGACTGATATTTCTTGGTGGTTGCATCTCTAAGATGGCCTTGAATTTTGCTGGATCAGCTTCAATTCCTCTTTTGGAGACAATGAATCCCAGGAGCTTCCTGGAGGTCACTCCAAAAGCACATTTCTTGGGGTTTAATCTTACTTTATATTTTTCCAACCAATCAAAGACAACTAAAATTATGTCCAAATGTGTATCTTTGTCTATTGATTTGGTCAAGAGGTCATCAACATAATCTTCCACAATAACGTGCATGAGATCATGAAAGATAGTAGTCATGGCTCTTTGATATGTAGCACCTGCATTTTTTAGCCCAAAGGGCATGACATTCCAATAGAAAGTTCCCCAAGGACAAGTGAATGTTGTTTTGTGCTGATCCTCGGATTTGATTTTTATTTGATTGTAACCAAAGAATCCATCCATAAAAGATAACATCGCATGACCTGCTGTGAGATCGACAATCAAGTCAATATTTGGTAATGGAAAATCATCCTTAGGACAAGCTTTGTTGATGTCTCTAAAATCTGTACATATTCTAATACTATGATCTAGTTTATTGATAGGTACTAAGTTGGAGATCCATTCAGGATAATCAATTGGGCATATCAATCCGACATCCAATAATTTCTCAAGCTCTGCTTTGACTAATAATGTGACTTGTGGATGCATCTTTCTTAATTTCTGTTTCACTAGTTTTGCCCCCAGTTTAACTGTCAAATGATGCATTACCAAATCCAGATCCAATCTAGGCATATCAATGTATGACCATGCAAAGTTGATTTGTCATTCTGTGAAGAAACTTATGAATTTTGACCTTTCTGACTCTATCAAAGATTGAGCTAGGAATATGTTGTGTGGAACTTCTTCGGTGCCAATATTTGTTTTGATAGTCTCCTCTACCAACACGGATGCTTTTTCTTCATATAATGCTGGGAGAATGTTGAGCCTTCCATATTCGAGTGCCTCAGAGAGGTTTTCACCCTCAGATACGTCCTTTCTTTTTACTTTTTTGGGGTGGGACAGCACCACAATGTGGTTTTCGCCATAAGACCCTTGATTTATTTTTATTTTTATATTTTTGCAACTAGAAGGCCCAACACCCTCACCAAAATATGCCACACTATTGAGTTCTATAGTGTATTCCACTTTATGGTCCCTAGGGGGAAGATCCTCTCGTATGTCAAGATAGTCAATAAAAGCTTCATCATTTTGGAATGTGTCAAACTATGCAGGTCCTTCATGGTCCCAGTCAATAAGTTGGTCGTGAACAAGGGGAAGGCCTTTGATTTCTTTGAAGTTAGTAGGGCTAAGATTGAAGATGCAGTTATATTCGAGTATGTCGAGGTAGTTATCAAGGTCATTGTTGGCACTCTCCTCATCAGTCTTGATCATGAACAAATCCAAATTATCATCACTAGAAGCGCATTCTGGGATAGGTGTTCTCATTCTATGTGATTTCAACCTAGGACCTAGAGGCAAGGACTGTATGGGACCCTCCGAGATTATTTCTTGACCAACTTTGAATTTTCTATTAAATTCCTCTTCTTCTATTGGTTCACCTGGTTCTCTGAATGTCTCGATGAGCTCATAGTCACTAGAGGATTTGTCTAAACCCCATTCCCATTCGTTGGACTCTGTGGAATAGCAATTTTCTTGTTGAATTTTGGTAGCTTTGATTTGTAATTCTTCTTCTATCTTTTGAGTATGAACATTGGAAGTCATGAAACCAAGTCCTTTGGTGCATTCCTTTTTGAATGTCAATTCAGGTTGTAAAGGTTCAATGATGCTTTCTTTTCTTCATCCTAGAGGACTTTTACCATCATACCCAAATTTTGGCAGGATCTTGAACCCTTTACCGTACTTTTCACATGGTATGCTGATATGATCTTGTGTATCATTTTCAGGATCTTTGTAAAGCATTTTGTATAAGGCTTCTTCTTCCACTTCTCCCCATTTTTGGAAGATTGTAGAATCCCATTTAAGTGTAATGATAGATACCCACTTAGTAGGATGTGGTCATCCATATTCTTTTGGTGAATTCATGACTTGTTGTAAGTACATGGTTTGATTCAAAGTGTATTCACCCATACCCTTGTCCTAGAATTTCCCTTTAAGCTCACCTTGTTTTGATGTCGAAGGTTTTAATGACTCAAGATCAATGTATGCAGAAGAAGGAACAACTTCCCTATTACTTGGGATGATCATTTCAGTTTTTGGTCTCAATTTATTGTAGTATATGAATGGATTAGGATCTCCATTAACTGTTATTTCAACTCCATTGTGAGGAAACTTGATGCATTGGTGATATGTAGATGGGACCACCCTCATTTCATGAATCCAAGGACATCCTAGCAATATGTTGTATGTGAGATCAAGATCTAGTACTTGACAAACCACATCCTTTGTAGCTGGCCCAACTTGAAGAGGTAAGGTGACTGTGCCTTTGGATGAATGCTCTTCATCATCATATGCCTTGATGGTGATTTTGTTTGTAGAATTCATAGCTTTATTAGAATATCCCAATTGTTTAATAGTGCTCAATGTACAAATGTTTAGACCCCCTCCTCCATCTATCAGGACTCATTTTATTCGATGTTTGTGTATGAAGGCTTCAATGTGTAATGGTGCATTATGTGGCTGACTTACGGAGGCATCATCAACTTCTGTGAATGTAAGAGAGCGTGGAATGGAAAGGTATCCCACCATGGCTTGAAACTGGTCCACATTCAGATCAGTAGGGATAGTAGTGTCTCTCAAGATTTTGTCAAGAATAGCTTTATGTGTGGGGGATATGCATAAGAGCTCAAGGATGGAGATGAGCATGGGTGTCTTTCCTAACTGTTTTACAAGATTGTACTCAGGCTTGGTTGATGAGGAATCAGTGTTTTTAGTTGGAGCACCTTGCAAAGTGAATTTACCTCGATGAGTTGTGACATTACATTCAGAGGTAGGTTTGGAAGAAGATCCAATTCCTTTTAGGACAATCTTGGGTCTTTGGGTAGAATTCTCAAGCATTTTGTCCTTGATGATAATGGTAGAGACATAATTGTCCATCTAGATGTAATTAATAGTCGAATCATAGTTATAAGATGCTCTAGTATAGTTGGTCTGGTCATCTGTGGCTGCAGCTTTTCCCTTGTCATGTTCTAGGAATCGTTCCTTAAACATCTCATGTTCTTGATTGGATGAGTTTCCTTCAATCTCAATGTCACCTCTATCAATAAGATCTTGTATGATGTTCTTCAGTCGATGACAATTTCCTATCTTATGACCCTTGCTCTTATGAAATTCACAATATTCATCATCATTCCACCAATTTGGTTTAACCTTTGGTTCATATGGAGGAAAATCTGGAATAGTGATTACTTTATTTGCCACTAGCTTTTTGAAAACTGATTCTAGTGGTTCTCCCAATGGAGTGTACTTCCTTCAAGATCTGGAAGTTGTTTGAGTATTTACTTGATTGTTTGTAGAGCTTGATCCAGAAAAAATGATTTTAGGTCGCACTGTATTGGCATCCGCAACACCATCATTGACTGTGTTCTTGTTTTTATTCCAAAATCCTAGCTTATCTTTTCCTTTAAAGTCATCTTTGTTTTCCTTGAATATTTAAATGACTCCTTGTTCAATTAGGACCTTCTTTGTTGCTAAGCCTTTTTCAATGACATCCTTGAAAGTGGACAAACAAGCTTTTCTTAGGTCATAGCCAATGTTTTTGTTAACATTCTGGGTGAACATCTCTACCATTTGTTTTTGTGGAATTTCACAAGGGCATCTACTGGCTAGATTCCTCCATCTTTGTAAAAATGATGAAAAAGACTCTCCATCTTTTTGCTTGGCGTTACACAAAGTAGTGACTGATATGTCTGTCTCTATGTTGTAAGAGAAATGTTGAATAAATGTCTCTGCTAAGTCACCCCATGACTTAATACCAGGTGGAATTTGGGAGAACCATTCATAACTTGATCACCTAGGCTTTGTGGGAATAATCTCATCAAATATGTCTCTTCTGCTACTACCTCAATACAAGCTATGAAAAATTGTCTTATGTGTGCCTTAGGATCCCCTTTTCCTCTATACTTATCAAAATTAGGTGTCACAAAGTGTGTAGGAAAAGGAGGCATTGGAATGTTCTTGTCAAATGGATAAGGACATATTTCTCTCATTGTGTATGTTGGCTTCGATGTATTTATGTCCATTTTCTTTTGTAAGTCCCTGATTTGTTGCTCCAAATTATTCTTAGGTGGAGACTGACTTCTTGGACCATATCCCATGCCTGAACCAATGTGTGGAGGAGGAGCATACTGCATATATGGATGATATTGATCATACACATGTTCATATGGAGGAGGTCTATAATGATGTTGCGTATATGGACCACTTGGTATAGAGTCATGTTGAGGAATGGAATATCTACTTTGTCCATGTATACCATACTCTATAGGCATGTCATGAGTTTGTTCTAGTGTGTTGCCCCCAAATTTGATGTGAGGTTTCCTTGTGTCCAAATTTTGAGCATGCCTTTGGATATCCAATTGTCTTGGTGGTGGGTCTTTAGCATTAGCATGTGATTGAGTGTATTTTTCTGCATAACACTTCCATAATGGTCTACTAAGATGAGTATCATATGCTTGACCATGTGTGTATGGGACCTCTAGTTTTTCAAACAAAGATGATGGTGATTCAGGCACAAGATGTGGTCCTCTATTGCCTCCACTATTAGGCCTCCTTTGATCCATGTCAGAGTGAGTTTGTTGCAAAGGTCGAGTTTCCATTATTTGAGACATATCAAAATCATGAGGGATCTTAGCTCCACTTTGTGCCATCATTTGTAAGAAATATTGTCTATCCCTCCTCATTATTTCCTCAACCAATTTATTGAAATGGGGAACCATAATGGAGTCTTCCACCTCTTCTGAATGTATTGAAATGTTGTCCATATTGTCATTGTGTGTATGATTGTTGTTTATAGTGTCTATGTGGTCAACATTTGGAATGTTTCTATAGGCATCCATGTCAGGTAATGTGGTATGATCAGAATTGAAGAAGATATCATTATCATACTCATAGGAACTCATGTTTATGGACTCTTGAGCCTCTTTAGCTTCTCTCCTAGATTTTTGTGAATAGGTTTCAACCATGACCTAGGTTTTGACCAAGATGTTTGAGACTAGATGAAAATGGAAAGAGTATGGAAGACCAAGAGTTGGATGAAATGTAAATGAATCTGAGGTGTACTTGCAATGTCCAAAGTGTAAGACCATGTATGTATGTAGTAGAGTAGGTGTGGCTTCCAAAGAGATGATAGTTTCTCTTGATGAGGTAAGTTGACCTTGACTCTAGGTAAGACCAAATGAGACCCAAAGGTGATAGACCTTGATGAGGGACCACTTAGCAAAATGTTGTTGTATGTAGTGTGTTGACAAAGTAAGATGAGGAGAAGCAAGTGAACTTTCGACTCAAGTTTAGACAAATATGAATGTAATGTAAAGTGTAAAGAAATGAGACCCAAAGACAGGTTGAATGCTAGATAAAAACTTGAAGAGATAACCTAGGAAGCTCAATAAGTCTGAAACTGACTATTCTTGTTTGCTGAATTATGAAAGTTTTCAATCCTGAGCATAGACGTGCCTATATACCACACAGATGCGCTTAAATGACACAGACGTAGTTCTGACAGACATAGATGCATTTCTAAGATGTTGTAAATGCAAAGTTCCTCAAAAATGCAGACGCATTTCTGCCCTTCACAGATGTGGTTATATGACACAGACATGGTTTTGTTAGACATAGACGCGTTTGTGCAAAATTTGTGCAATTTTTTCCAATTTGTGAAGTTGTTTTGTTGTGACCCAATCTGAAATTTTGACTATTTTTTCTTGACAAGAGGACACGGTGTTGATGAAGACTCAATTTTTGCAAGTGCGTAGACTCAAAATGACTCAAAGACAAGTGTGTTGTTTGATGTAAAATTATTTTTCATACACTTTTTTCCACAAAAGACACAATGTTTTGATGTTTGGTTCTAAATGTTTGATTGTTCAAAATAAGTCAAGCACATTTCTTATGGCTAGCCAAGACAATAGTTGTTGATCCCACATGGAGTTTCCCTTGAGGCTACGCTATTTAGAGCAGATACTTAGATGCTTGACCCCACTGGCTCCACCCTCGACACTCACTTCTCGAGGCAGCCAAGCATTAGTCCCCATAAAAACTCCTTGTGGTGAACTTTGTATCTCTACTAAGAACTGTATGTGTGTGGGCCGCTACCAGAGGTCCGACCTCCTACCCCAACAACTAGAAGGATTTTGGCTTTTAAAACAAAAAGGTGCTAGTAAGGGCATCCGCTCATGTGGCCATACATGCGGCACTTTCAACTCTATAAATATAGAAGGCTCCCAGCCAGTAGGGGTTACGCCCTACAAATGATCAAATAAATTTGATCAAATGGGCTTATGGGGAGACATAGTGTCGGTATGAACTAATTAGCACACATTATTCATAGTTTTCACCATGAATACAGTTATTTATTGTGCTTTGGAAGAATATGGCTTTTCTTTTGCTACCACTTGGGTCGTTCTCTCCTCACTAGTAGTCCTAATGACCACATGGGGAGACAGGTGCTCTAAAGATTAAACAAAAAGAGCCTATTGCTCAAGACACAAAAGACAATGATTCAATTTTAGTGAACCAATTGAAGTGTTTGCTAATCTATGAAAACAAAGCACACAATAGATTAAAAAAAACCCTTGCCAAGGTCCTACAACAAAGATCTATTAGTAGTTTGGATTGTTTCAAATGATCACCCATTCCTGCAAGCACAGAAGTTAGGTAAATTTTAGATCCATAAGACTTTGTGAAATAGGGGCCTTCAACAAAATGATTTTGCTTTCAAGACAAGCTGCACCAATTTTGCTAGGTAGATCTGAAAATGTTAGCTCAAATTAAACCAGATCTGAAAGACCGAATGACTAAAAATTTAATCAATGAAACCCAAAATGGAATAAGTGCACACAGACGCGGTTACCACAAACACAAATGTGTCTTCTGGGTGCATAAGTGCCTAGATGAGACACAAATGTGTCTCCTGAATGCAGACATGGCTTTAGGACATAGATGCGCATGAAAACCCCATAGACGCGACTAGGGAACATAGACACAATTTTTGGAATTTGCAAAAAGATAAAGCTATCGAGGATGCAAACGCGATCCCAGATGTAACAGATGTAGAAGAAAACCAAAAATGCGATCTGAAAGTACGCAAACGTGAAAATATCAAAATGATGTCAAAAATGTCAGGTCTACAACTTCAAAACACAAAATCTGCAACAAGGATGTTAAATGATAAAGGGACAAGGGTCCCACCATGCATGCCAAAATGTATATGGTGAAAGTGGAAACAACAACAATTGAAAGACTAAATGAATTCAACCACAAAACCCTAGCCTAACAACAACAAAGATCCACCATAACATATGAAGATTACCTAAGACAATGCAAATCAAATGAAAGCACAAAGATTATACCATCACATGTCCAATAGGGTTTGGATCTCCATTCTTCCTATCTCCATTGATCTTGCTTGATATATTTTCTCTTAGATTTTATATGCACAAGAGCTCAACAAAGAACGAAAATGTGGTTGCAAGTAGGATCGCATATAAAAGTTCAAAAGCGTAGTGTAGTCACTTGATCAAATAGTTAGTCAGGGTTTGATAATGAAGGAAGCATCTCCTTATATAGAAGACACTATAAGAAATGGAGGGATAAGATTGCGAGGTGTAAAAGAGGTCGGCTATGATTAAAGGGTAGGTAAAGAAAATAATAACATAATGAGAGGGTAGGTAGTGTATGAATTAAGAGATGAATGACATGTGTCATGGGTAGAAAAGGCTAATGAATTAATTAAATAAATAAAGAAATTTATTTAAATGAGAAATAAGGCTAGAAGAGGATAAATGAATTAATTAAATAAATAAAGATTTATTAATAGAAGAATTAGGCTAAAGATAATTAAATAAATAAAATATTTACTTAATTAGACTGGTTACAATTTTAGGTATCTACAGGAACTAAATGGGTATTTAGAAATAAACTTAATGAGGATGGTAAGGTAATCAGGAAAAAAACAAGATTACTTTGTAAAGGATATTTATAGAAAGAGGGAATTGATTATAATGAAACCTTTCCACCGGTAGCTAGAATTGAGGCAGTTAGATTATTTCTTGCATTTGCAGCTCATAAGAACTATAAAGTATATCACATGGATGTAAAATGTACATTTCTGAAAAGTGATCTTGAAGAGGAAGTTTACATTGAACAACCTAATGGATTTTCATTGACAAATGATAAAGATATGGTTTGCAAATCTTGGAAAGATTTGTATGGATTGAAGTAAGCTCTTAGAGCTTGGTATGCTAGATTGGACAAATATCTTTTGAAGCTTGGTTACACTAAAAGTAATACTGACAACAACTTATATTACAAAGTGACTAATGATGACATCTTGGTTAATGAATTTTTTGTTGATGATATCAATTTTGGAGGAGAAGATGGATTGTGTAAGGACTTTGATAACAAGATGCATGAAGAATTTGAAATGTCTATGATTGGGGAGATAAAATTCTTTTTAGGATTGCAGATTTCACAAACTGATAAAGGTATATTCATATGTTAAACAAAATACTTGAAGGAACTACTAAAGAAATTTGGTATGGACAACTCTAAACTGGTAAGTACTCCTATGACTACAACTGATAAATTGACATTGAAGGATGATTAAGCTCCTGTTAATTTGATAAGATACAAATCTATGATTGGAGGTTTACTATATTTGACACAAACAAGAATTGATATAATGAATGTAGTATGTATTGTTTCAAGATTTCGGAGTAAGCCCAAAGAGAATCATGAATCAACAGTAAAAAGGATTTTTTGGTATCTACAAGGCACAACAAATCTTGGTTTATGGTATCCTAAAGATGAAAATTTTGATTTATGTGCATACACCGATGCAAATTGAGTAGGAGATGTAGATGAAAAAAAGAGTACCATTGGCAAGGCATTCTTTCTCGGTAGCAGATTGATTTCTTGCATAACCAAGAAGCAGAGTTGTACATCATTATCAATAGCAGAATCAAAATATGTTGCAGTAGAAACTAATTATACTCAGGTATTATGGATTAAGAAAATGTTGAAAGACATAAAGGTAAAATGAAAAGAACCTATAATCATTTATTTTGATAATTTAGTAGCAATTGATATATCAAAGAATCTAGTATTTTATTATAAGACTAAGCATGTTTCTATCAAACATAACTTTCTGAAAGAGAATGTTGAAGCAAAAGAAGTAAGATTGGTTTATGTGAATACTAAAGAGAAGATTGCAGATATCTTTACAAAGCATTTGCCTAAGGAAACATTTGAATATCTCAAAGAATAGCTTGGGGTAATACCCTCACTGGTAGAAACTTAGATGATTGAAGATTGACATCAAACTGACAGAAACTATCAGAGAAATATTTTTTTGGCTTTGATGGAGGAGAGCTATTTCTCAGGGGGAGTAGTTGGTTGTATGTTTTGGTATTTCTTCCTAATTGATTTGGCATTTGATGTCCAAGGGGGAGAGAGATCTATGGAAAAACATTCTTTGGAGAGATATTATTCATTGGGGGAGAGATATATACTCTTTCTATTTTGGTTTTTATTTTGGTATTGATCTATTCTGGATATTATTGGTTTTTGATTTTTGGCATTCTATTTTGGCACTTAGATATTTTTTCATCTAGTGTTGCCATCAATGTCAAAGGGGGAGATTGTTGGTATTATGGATGTGTTGCATTAGTTATGTCATTGATGTCAACACTTATCCTTCTGGAGATCTATATTGTTGATTTGACACTATGGTTATATTAGTTTAATGTTGAACCAACACATTGTGTTCACTAGCAAGGTCAATGACTTATGCACAGTCATCGGTATATGCTCATCGATAGGATTTATGGTTCACCGACATAGATGATGACTTGTTATCATTTGGAAATCACTTGATTATGTCAAAGACATGGTTTGGATACTTGTTTTTGGTGTTTTGGTTATTGGTCTAATCCGGTTGACATATTTGTTGTTACCGACAGATTGGTCTAGGTTATGGACCGGTATGCATTATCTATTCCAGATCAGCATGACATGTTATGGAGATGATTTATTGATTAGATATTATTGTAAATGTATTGAGCCAACTTGATGCATCACATAAAGACTTATTTGTAATTGATTTAATTGTGAGCCAACCTACACATTTGGTCTTAGGTTTTGTATATATGTAAGATCTCATTTGTGAGATGATAGATATGATATGGTATTGTAACATGGTATGTGCAAATATTGAAGATCATATGAGAAGACCATAGAGAAGGTTGAAGGAAGGTTTGAAGGTGTTTAGAAGAGCTTAACTAGTATTGAATCCATCATTGGAGATGATATTTTGAGTAGTACATTATTCTAGGATTTAACCATCCTATTGTAGTCATTGTGACTCCCATTTGAGTAGTGTGCTCTAGGTGGTTGGCCTTTCTGCATGTACAGACCCCATTGTATACACATACTATTTGCAGTAGTCTCATCTGATTGTGGGTAAGGTTTCCCATCATATTTATTCCCCTTATAGGGTTTCCATGTCAAAATCTCTATGTCATGTGTTGTGGATGTTGTTTATCTTTCATTTTACTGCATTAAGTTTCACTGATATTGATATTAACTGCTATCTTGTTAACCGCCATTAAGTTTGGTTTTTGAGTAATAAGTATTAATTTTGATTAAGGTATAATTGGTTTAAAATTCATTGACAACTAATTCACCCCCCCTCTCAGTTGCCCTTCTAGTTCCTAGCAATTATATAGTTATATGAGAAAGGTAGATGTCATCGATGGCAACAAGGTTATATAGGTTCAACCGGTAATAGAATTCACCTACTAGCACTGACAGATACTGATAATTCAATGATGAATGAATAGTACCAAACCGATACTGAGAGGGGGGGTGAATCAGTATAGAAAAAATACAGTCCTAAACCGGTTACATAACAAATACTCAAAATGACTGGCAAACAGTGACACCGGTTTGAAATAGAGTGCAACTAGTAAAACCAAGAACAACTGAAACAATTATAAACCGGTTACTCACTTAGCTTTCCACTCAACTCAAAACTACACTACCATTTCACCCTTATGCATGAACAGGTAATCTATCATCATATCTTCACAATAGCTAGTTCAACATATTTTATTGACAGGCATAAAACATAGAACCATCATATGCTTAACAGGCAATAACAAAGCATCACAAGATAAAAGCATCACACATGACACACATATTTTTCACGTGGAAACCCAACTGGGAAAAACCATGGTGGGGATGAATACCCACAAGCTTCTTGTTGAACTCTTTAGAAGTCTGCTCTGTTAGGAGCCTTGTCCTGTTAAAGACATTACAATAGGTTCTACTAGGAACCAATCTGGTTAGGGATCACCCGGTTAAGGGTTAAACCCAGTTAGGGTTACTTGTTAGAGGATTTCAAGAACTCAATATCTAAAGGATCTCCATAGCTCTATAGCTGCCCAGAACTCAATAACTTTGAGTTACCCTATTAAGGGATTTCACAACTATTGAAGTGGTTAAAGATCAACAGGTATATCAATGATCTGATGATAGCACTAAATGCCAATGTAGATCCACTTAAGCTCCTCTTCACCTTCTGTATGTACACTCTACAGGTATCACTTCTCTCCTCTAGTCTGGCAAGAAACACGTATCCTTTCTCTTGGATACTCACACACACCTTTTGCCAATAACCTTTGAAAGAAACACAACATCAGCCTTATAAGGATAGACAGGTCGGTAGTAAAAACCCTAAACCCTAAACCTGTTAGGTTAAGCAATTCAAACAGTTCAATCCTAACTGTTGAATCATACCACATTAAATGCAACAATCTTGAATCGATCTCAAGACATTCTCCATCGTCCATTATCCACCAATTTCATGACGGCTAATAATCCATCACACATTATCACTATTTAACAAATTTCACACATTCCCAAGGTAGATAGGGATAATCTCCTTCATACAATAACCTTCATGCGCATAAGGCTAACATAGCAACATGAGCTATTCTTTGTTACACTACTAACTCATCACACAAAGATCACCGATTGAGTCACACAGGCTTGAGGTACTCCAATTGAAAATCCTGATGTGGAAGTTACCTACCAACCGATAGTCATACAATGCTTCCATGTGCTGGTCCCATAACTACATGCCGGTTCTCTTTTCTCAAATATCACATATATTGGTTCACTTCATATCACATATTGACATCAATGACAACATACAATATCATTATGTCCTCATATCGGTTCACATAATGCCAACAATCTCCCCCTTTGGTATTGATGGCAATATACAAAGATATCTCTCCACTTCACATCTTCTCCCCCAATTTTTTCAGATATCTTCTCTGCTTCCCTTCTTCTCCCCCTTTGACAACAATGCCAAAGTAGAGGCACAAACATCCCTATTCCATTATGCTGCTCCCCCTGACGAGTAGCATCCTTCAACACATTAATCAACAACATTTTTGACTATGTAGTACCTGAATTATGTGGAACAAATACTTTTAATTTACCTCTTGAAGGGGCAGAACCCCCAAGTCACCTCTTAAATACACAAATGTAGTCTTTGGGAGAGGCTTGGTGAATATGTCTGCTAACTGTTTCTTGCTGGAAACATGTTCCAGTGCAATCTCTTTATTTTGAACCTTTTCCCTGAAGAAATGATACTTAAGTTCAAAATGCTTGGTTCTAAAATGTAAAACCAGATTCTTTGAAATATTGATAGCACTTGTGTTATCATGGAATATACTTACCGATTCAGGTATAGGGATTTTGAAGCCTTTCAGTACATGCTTCATCCAAATTCTCTAAGTGCAGTTCATGAAAGCTACAACATACTCTGCTTCCATTGTAGACTAAGAGATACAACTCTACATTTTACTCATCCATGAGACCAGTCTACCACCAAGAAAGAATGCACCATCAGTTGTGCTTTTTCGGTCATCTACATTACTTGCCCAATCAACATCTATGAATACTTTGAGAATGAAATCATTGTTGTATGGGTACCACAATCCATAGTCAACTGTTCCCTTTAGATACCTAAGAATCTTCTTGACTACAACCAAGTGGGATTCTCTTGGACTTTTCTGGAACCTTGCAATAATGCCAACTGCATGGGCAATATCCGGTCTACTATGCACTACATAATGCAACTTACCAATCATTGACTGGTATTCCTTCTCATCAACCAGTGCGGAATCATCCTCTTTTGACAATTTGCAACTGGTCACCATCGGTGTACCAACCGGTTTGCTATCTTCCATGCCAAAGGTCTTCAACACCTTTTTGACATATTTGGACTTGATTGATAAAGATTTCATCTTTCATCTGCTAGATCTGCAGTCAAATGAAGAACTTAATCTCCCCTATGAGTGACATCTCAAACTCTTTCTTCATCTCATCAGCAAACTCATGACTCATCTTGTCATCTCCACCAAAGATAATGACATCAACAAAAACCTCATAGATCAGGATCTGATCTCCTTCAGACTTCAAGTAGATATTGCTATCTTCACTTGTTCTCTCAAATCCAATCTTCACAAGATGGGAATGTAGGTGCTCATACCATGCCCTAGGTGCTTTCTTTATACCATATAAGGCTTTATGTAGCCTACATACCATGTCACTATCTTAAGATAGGGCATACCCATCTGGTTGCTCAATATACACCTCCTCTTCAAGTACACCATTTAGGAATGCAGATTTTACATCCATTTGATATACTTTGAAGCTTTTAAAAGCTGCATATGCAAGAAGCATAGAAACTCCTTCCAATCTAGCTACAGGAGCAAAGATTTCTCCATAGTCTTCTCCTTCTTCTTGAGCATATCCTTTGCACACTAATCTGGCTTTATTCCTAATCATTGTGCCATCCTCATTCAGCTTGTTTATGAAGACCCATTTGGTACCAATGACATTTTTATGCTCTGATCTAGGTACCAAGGACCATGTACCATTTTTCTCTATCTAGTCAAGTTCCTCTTTTATTGCCTTGATCTAGTCTTCATCTTTATGTGCCTCTTTGAATGATTTAGGCTCAAATTCAGAGATCATACATGAGTTCTCTCTGATCTTTCTTCTTGTAAGGATTCCTTCATCCTTATCTCCTATTATCTACTTAGGATCATGATTCAGCTTGACATACCAAGGAATAGTCTTGACTGGTTCTTCTTGCTTTTCCTCTTCATCCTCATCTTCATCAGTATCAGCATTCACCAGTTCGGGAACACTGTTATTGGTACTTGGTTGACTGACAACCGGTTCCTAGAAGGTTGCAACTAGTTCATTTACAACTTTCTCACTGTCAGTTTCCTTTGGTTTCTCAGAGGTTTCATCAACTCTCACATTGATTCTTTCCATAATTCTCTAAGTTCTATTGTTGAAACACTTGAGAGTTTTGCTCTTGGTGGAATATCCTAGGAATATTCCCTCATCACATTTAGCTTCAAACTTGCCCTGATGTTCACTCCTCTTGATGTAACATTTGCTACCAGATACCCTAAAGTAGCTAACCATAGGTGTCTTACCAGTCCAATCCTCATAAGGAGTTTTATCCTTACCTTTCTTGATGAGTACCCGGTTCATTGTGTAGACCGCAATGCTTACTGCTTCTCTCCAAGGAAAGGTGTGAGCTACCTTTCCTTGAATCAACATGGTTCTAGCTGCTTCAACCATAGTCCAGTTATTCCTCTCTGCTAGGCCATTCTGCTGTGGAGTCTGAGAGGTAGATAGTTGCCTCTTGATGCCAAATTCTTCACAATACTTGTTGAATTCACCGGAAGTGAATTCCCCTCCTTCATCAGTTCTGAGGCACTTGATCCTTTTACCGCTTTCTTTCTCCACCATTGCTCTAAAATTTTTGAACTTCATAAAGGCTTTAGACTTGTCTTTCAAGAATGTGACCCACATCATTCTTGAGTAGTCATCAGCAAGAATCATAAAGTACCTATCACCCTACACACTTCTAGTTTTCATAGGACCACACAAATCAGTATGCACAAGATCAAACAAATTGTCAGTAGTGAAAGGTTTACCTTTAAAGGTTGAGGAAGACATTTTCCCCAATTGACACTCTCTACACAAGGTATTATCTGGTTTTCTTAGCACCGACAACCCTTTAACTACCTTGATCTTACTAGCCTTCATAATGTTATCAAAGTTTACATTGCAGAGTCTCCTATGCCATATCCAACTATCATCAAATTTAGCCATAAGACATGTACTTATATTTGCATCAGATGAAATAGGTTACCTTTGGTCTTCATGCTGGTGGCCACCAATTCATCATTCCTTCCTTTGATTCTGCACACTCCATTCTTGAATTCCAGAGTGAGACCATTGTCATTCAGCTAGGCAACACTCAGAAAGTTGTGTCTGAGACCATCAACCCAGTACACATTATCAGCACTACTTTTTCCTTTCAGAAAGATGGACCCTCTGCCTTTGACCATGCATGGTGCATCATTTCCAAAGTGAACCACACCACCATCATACTCCAAGGATAGAAACTTGCTCTGGTCACCAGTCATGTGTTTTGAATAGCCACTGTCAATGATCCACTCATTTAAATTATCAAATCGGGAGACAAGAGCCTTCTTATCTACCACATATTCCTTTATAGAAACAAACACAATGTCTTCATTCTCTTCATATCCTGATTCCTCATCTGTGGCACCTTCATCAACTACCATAAAACAGTTTCTCTGATTTCCTCCTTTGAATTTCCTGAACCTTTCTGGTTTGTCCTTGATATCACCATTAGGACAGCTTATAGCAATATGTCCTATCTGGTTACAAGAAAAGAATTTCAAAGGTAGCTTACCTTTGTATTTAACAGTTCCTTTAGGAAGCTTCCTGGTAAGGAGAGCTTCAAATGTCATCAGAATCTCCTCATCATCCATTTCTCTACTCTATCTAGGTTCACCACTAGTGCTAGCTTCTTTTCCTTTTCTAGATGGTATAGCAGAGGCTTTAAATGTTGATTCAGTCTTTTGAACACTGCTCTTGAATAACAACAACCCTTATTGCATAGACTGGCAATGATGAAGTCCAAGGATACCTTAGTCTTGTCTATTGATCTCAGCTCCTGAATAGCAGCAACCCTTATTGCATAGACCGACAATAGGGATCTCAGGACTTTTCTTACCACAGTGGAATTTTCTATTTTACCACCTGCACTCTTGATTTCTCCAGTAACTATTTTGATTCTTATTCCATACTGTTGAATGGTCTCACCTTCAACCATCCACACATCTTCAAACTTCCCTCTCAGGCTTTCTTCCTTATCCTATTTTACATGTTCATCACCACCATAGATATTTTCAAGAGCATCCCATACCTCTTTGGGATTTACCTTATCTTGAACATCAATAAACTCAATGTCAGATAGACTACTAATAAGGGATTCCATGACTTGCCCATTTTCTTGTATCTCTCTCTTTTGGTCATCGGTGAGAGTACTGATAGGGACAACATAGACATTCTCAACATAACTCCAATGTTGAGCACCCATACTTCTAATGAATATCTTCATCCTATCTTTCCATATACTAAAATTTTCTCTGTTAAACCTTGGACCTTCCTTCAAACATAGATACAAATTGATAACTCAATGATGAATGAATAGTACCAAACTAGTACTAAGAGGGGGAGGTGAATCAGTACAGACAAAATACAGTCCTAAACCAGTTCAACAGAAAATACTCAAAATGATTGGCAAACAGTGACACCGGTTTGAAACAGAGTGCAACCGTTAAAACCCAGAATAGCTGAAACAATCATAAACCGATTACTCACTTAGATTTCCACTCAACTCAAAACTACACTACCATTTCACCCTTATGCATGAATAGGTAATCTATCTTCATATCTTCACAATAGCTAGTTCAACATGTTTTATTGACAGGCGTAAAACACAGAACCATCATGTGCTTAATAGGCAATAACAAAGCATGACAAGATAAAAGCATCACACATGACACACATATTTTTAACATGGAAACCCAACTGTGAAAAACCATGGTGGGGATGAATACCCACAAGCTTGTTGTTGAACTCTTTGGAAGTCCACTCTATTAGGAGCCTTGTCCCATTAAAGACATTACAATAGGTTTTGCTAGGAACTGATCTGGTTAGGGATCACCCGGTTAAGGGTTAAACCCGGTTAGGGTTACCTTGTTAGAGGATTTCAAGAACTCAATAGCTAAAGCATCTCTAGAGCTCTATAGCTTCCTAGAACTCAATAACTTTGAGTTACCCTATTAGGGGATTTATAGCAAGCCGGTTAAGGCTACCCTTTTAAGGGATTTCACAACTATTGAAGTGGTTAAAGATCAATAGGTATATCAATGATCTGATGATAGCACTAAATGCCAATGCAGATCTGCTTAAGCTCATCTTCACCTTTTGTACTTACACTCTGCAGGTATCACTTCTCTCCTCGGGTCTAGCAAGAAACACGTATCCTTTCTCTTGGATACTCACAAACATCTTTTGCCAACAACCTCTGAAAGAAAAACAACATGAACCTGTATGTGGGAAAAGCGGGTCAATAGAACTCAAAATGTGGAAAATGGAGCTCTAGGGAGCCTTGCTCACACACCTAGAGGACTTCTTGGTGCAAGCTATGGAGTCATGAAGTATGGCTTAGCTTCCTAAGGTTGGTTCCATGGTTCTCTAACTGACACGGTCCCTCAAACCAATGTTTTTGCTCTCATATCACTAAGCAAACTGGTTTAGGGATGACAAATGCAAGAACGAGGGATGCTTTTGTTGATTTTAAGATGAAATGCATCCTAAGCTATGCATGATCCTATAAATCCAATAAAATAGTTATAAGATGACAAGATTAGCAAACAAGACTATCCTAGCATACTATATTAGTCTATGATTAATCTAAATGATAAGGAAAATAATCTGAACATGCATATTTAGATTAATTCCTATTTAAAAGAGAGGCTAAATGATGAGCACAAAATGGTATATGAAAGCTTGAATGCATTTGAGTATAAGTATGATGCTAAAGGCTTGGATATGAGAATGGAGGATGGAGAGCTCTATTTATAGCAAAAATAGGGCAATGGATGGCCAAGATTGAAAGATTTAATCAAGGGTTGAATTTGAAAGTTGGGAATCCATGTTTGCAATTTGCACCAATGAAATGGTGATAATTGTCAACATAAGGTTGGTTGAGAAAAGGGGTTGGAGACATTAAATGCCTAAGAAGACCTCATGGTTATCTTAGGGGTAAGGGTGAAGCTTAAGTTAAGATTACCCATTGGATTAAGCTTTTATCAACGGATAAACTCTTGTGAAAATAATTAAGGGATAACCATGGTCAAAGCAATGAATGCTTGAGGAGACCCTTGGGATACATGGAGGTTGAGTTTAGGGAAATTCTTTAATCATGCTAGAGGGTTGAGTTAACCATTAATGGTTTGGGAGAAAAAGTTGTTGGAGACTTGAAGCCTTTAATGGTTATCAAAGACTTTAAGGGTTTGAGAAGTGACTTCCCCTTGTTTAGGGATGTGACAAAGTTTAGGAGATGGGTTAGGCTAATTGGAAGTGATTAGAAGACTCTAGAAGGGGTGTTAGAATAGGGTTTAGGAAGCAAGTGGGAGATATAGGATTTTGCAAGTGGATGGGGGGATAATAGGATTTATTAAAATAAATTGCTTTATTTCAATTTGGTTGCAAGTTGGGAAATTAAATAAATTAGATTTATTCAATTTGGGGTGGACTATTAATTAAATGTAAATTTAATTAAAAGTAGCTAGAAAGGGGTTTAATTAAATATATTGATTTATTCAATTAAATAATGTGAAAGGGATCTTATGAATTTAACTAAATAAATTGAATAATTTACTTAATTAAATAGAGGAATGCAAGCAATTTAATTAAATTAGATTTAACTAAATAGAGGAATGAACATAAAATATTCATTTGGGAATATGGTCATTTTTATATGTCTACATTTTGCCCCTCTTTGAAGTGATGTGTGTGCACATGTTATTTCAAAGAAAATGATGTGTTGTTGCGATTTTATGATAAATGTTTGTCTTTATGGATTTTCATGTCATGCCTCAGATTTGATGTGTAATGCCCCAGATTTGATAATCGATGGTGATAATTCCCCCTCGGGAGATGAATCAAAATTTTGAAAATTTTGATTGGATTTGATAATTGTGTTTGGTGTGCAAAATTTTGGCTAGGTGGAATGTGTAAATTGATTCATCTCCCGATAATTGATGTGTGTGAGGGTATGAGGGAGACCGTGAGCAAATTACATGCTCATTTCCCTAACCCTAATTTCATTTTACCCTATAAAAGGGAAAAAGTGCATTGTTTTGTCTCATTTGTGCTTGTTGACTTTGGTGAAAGAGACTTTCGGAGAGAAGACAAAATTCCTATTCCCTATTCTATGCATCGATTTGAGCACATTCGAAGGCATCAGAGGCCCGCCGTGTATGGACCACCGATAAGTCAACCCTTTTGACCCCTTTTTGATTTTTAATTTGATCATTTTTGGTTAATTTTTGATTTTTGAAATTCGGTTTTAACTTTTTAGCACATAAAAGTCTTAGTTTAGCGCATATGAAAAAATCAGTAGCGCATAGGGTAGCTTTTTAGGGTAGCGTCTGAAAATGTATAGGTTAGCGCATGAACTTTTTAGGTTAGTGCATGGTCATAGGTTAGTGCATGATAGACATAGGGTAGTGCTTCGGGTCAAAAGGGTAGTGCATAGGATCCATAGGGGGTCGCATGGGTATGGGGATGTGGCACGTAGGTTAGACCTAGCGCATAGGGTTAAATAGGTAGTGCAAGCATGGGAAAGGTTAGCGCATGGGTTGGTTTTAGTGCTTAGGGTAGATTGGTTGGCGCATGGAGAAAAAAAGATAGCGCATAGAGTTAGTCTAACGCATAGGGTAGATAGAATATCTTGTGGAGAAAATAGGGTAGTGCGTAGAGTTAGTCTAGTTCATAGCTAAATTTAATTAGTGCATGGATCAGGTTTTGCAAGATTAGATGATTTTTGAATGTAGAAAATTACATAGGAAAAGGTCAGTTTTGCCTAGGGAGGTGGATTTTTGCCATTTGTTGTGTCTTTTGTCATGTTTTTGATAATTTGTCCAATATGAGTATTGATATAACTTGGTTTAATTTGCAATTGTTCAAGTTATTGATGTAGATGTTACTGTGTTTTTGATTGAACCATGATTTTATTTGCACTATTTCATGTTCATATGTGTGGAGCCTGATTTGTGTTACAAGCTGATATGGGTTGGAAACTTGAGTTGTTTTACAAGCTGATATGGGTTGGAAACTTGAGTTATTTTACAAGCTTATGTGATGTGGAGACTTGAGTTGTTTTACAAGTTTTGATATGGTTTTTGAAAACTTGAGTTGTGTTACAAGTTGATATGGAATGATATGATGTGGAACTTGATTAGATTTGCAAATTGTTTCATGCTTTTGATGTGATTTTGATTTTGATATCTTTGTTTTGATGTGGAAACTGATATTTGGACTTGTTTTGCCTTTTTACAGAAGAGATTGGGAGTGGTGTAGTCGCACGAGTGATTCCCCAGACCTTGGGCATTGATACCATGGTTGGCACAGGATGACCTAGATGTTATCAAGAGATGCGGCTTGTCATCTTTGTTGGATATGCCTCAGTTCACTATGAACCGGGGTTTACTTATAGTGCAAAAGTTGACGGGACGATGGTGCCTAGAGTGCACACGGTCCTCCGAAAAATCTCCGAAACGAAGGGGGATCTGTTCGTCTCTGCACAAGGATTCCAGATCTTCAATTACAGCCACGTACCTACAACCTACACATAGAAAAGAGAGGATGATTGGGGGGTTAGGGATTAGGGGTTTGCCTTTAGGTCAAACCCCAGTTTTGGAATTAACCAAGAAATGAGAATGCAGTAAATGTAAATGTTTGTAATGTAATCAAGTACTGATACCTTGTTGTAAGAATGTTTGTATTCTTACATGCGAAGGTGTAATGATGTTGTATGTTGTATGTTGTAGGTGATCTCCTCTTCAACGGTTGAATCCTTGTCTTGAATGCAACACCTAGCCTTGAATGGAGACCTAGAATGCTCAATTGCTTGAAGGAATGCTTGAATGCTTGAATGTTTGAATGTTTGAATGTTTGCCTATCGCTTCCGCCTCTTGCACACATATCTCTTTTTCTCCCCTTTTCTAGGAGGGGAAATGTATTTTATATACTTGTCAATTAGGGTTAGGAGACTGATTTTTCTGACCTTAGGCCGACCTAGAAGCATTATTTTCCAAATTGCAAACTTAAAGACCCGATGCCCAACAAAAGACCAGGCCCAAAATAGGGCCAGGGACCAGGGCGCAGGGCGCCATGGTCCTGAGGGACTAGGGTGCTAGGTGCCATGGTCCTAAAGGACTAGGGCACTGGGCACCATGGTCCCACCTCCCAAGACAGCAGGGTGCAAGGAGGATCAGGCCAAGGTGCAGAAATATGCAGTTTTTGATGTCGCAAGTAGGTTTCGAGGTCTCCATTCAGGTTCAACGTTGCACCGCCATTGTGAAGACCCAAATGCAGTGAAAATTGCAAGTGTCACAATTTTAGGACACTACACCAATAATTTAAAAATCTCAAATGCAAAAATAGTTGAGTCTTCATGCAAAATGCAACATTTAGTACTTTAGAAAATCATCCATTGTAGTGCTTTTGTGATTCTTGTTTTAGTGATCCAATGTTTTGTTCTATGATGGAGTGTTTGGTTGTTGGATGTGGTGTTCTGAGTGTTGCAAATAGTCTTTGATGTTTTGAACATACTACCAGTTTTGATGATTATTTCCCCTAGCTAAGTGTGTCTCATGATGTGGATATGTATAGTGATTACCAAGCCATGGTGAGATGTGGTGAAAAGCTAGATGGATAAATCAAGATAGTGACTATGCTAAGTATGTCCTGAATGGATATTTGTGATAAAATGTTAGGCAAGGGATGATAGTGTGCTACTGCGGAGATAATGATATGGATATAGATAGAGGAGCTATTCTTTCATAATAGCGCCTGTTACCAGGTTTTCACCAGTTGCTTTTATTGTACCCTTTTATTTGATTTTTTCTTGATTTTTTTTTTGTTTGTTTGTTTATTTGTTTTAATTTTTTCCATGCATTAGACTACTCAAGTGTAGTATTTCTTCAGATGAATACTATTAGTTGGTTCGTTGAGCACATCTCCTTCTAAAGTTGTAAGCTAATAAGCACCTAATCCATAGACTGATATGATGACATAGGGACCCAACCAGTTATGTTCAAATTTCCCTTTCTTTTCTCGATCTTGCTGATTTCTTGGATTTTCTTTGAAGACTAGGTCACCAACTTTGAAGTTGCGAGGGATGACCTTGTGATTGTAACTTATGCACATGCATTGCTGATATGCTTTGAGATGAGTGTAAGCATGCTGACGTCTCTCATCTAATAGTTCTAGTTCTTGCAGTCGGTTGACCTGATACTCTTCATCTGGAACTAAGCCTTTTAGAGAAACTTGAGAGATGGAATTTCTACCTCCAGTGGTAAAATAGCTTCTGATCCATAGACCAATGAGAAAGGTGTTGCTCCTGTAGGTGTACGGATGCTAGTTCTATATGCCCAAAGTATTGGATTGAGTTGTACATGCCAATTTTTGCCTGCATCATTTACTGTTTTCTTAAGGATTTTCAATATTGTTTTGTTGGATGCTTCTACTTGACCATTCCCTTGGGGGTAGTATGGTGTAGAGAACTTATGTTGTATTTTGAATTGTTCACATAGTTCTTGGACATCTTGGTTTTTGAATGATCATCCATTATCAGTGATGATGGAACTTGGAATACCATATCTGCAGATTAGATAGTTTAGGATAAAAGACGCAATCTATTTTCCAACTATTGTGGTCATGGGGACTGCTTCTATCCACTTGGTAAAGTATTCCATTGCAGTTATAATGAACTTGTGTCCATTTGAAGATGAAGGGTGAATTTTGTTGACCAAGTCTATTCCCCACTGACAAAAGGGCCAAAATGTTGTAAATGGCTGCAGTTACTTTGTTGGTGCATGTATCAGATTGCCATGGATCTGGCACTTAGGACACTTCTTGGCGAAGTGGTAAGAATCTTTCTCCATTGTAGGCCAGTAGTATCCCATCCTTAGAAGTTTTTTAGCAAGAGCAGTCCCACTTGAATGTGTGCCACAAATACCTTTGTGAAGCTCGTGTAAAGCAAAATTAGATTCATTACAATCAAGGCAATGAAGAAGAGTACCATCTAGACCTTGACGATACAAAGTATCAGCAGTAAGGGTATAACAGGTGGCTTGTCGAATAAAATTACATTTTTGGTTATGAGATTGGTCAATGGGTAGGATGTTGTTCTTTAGATAATCATATATTGGTCCATAAAAAGGAGAATTTGAACTAGTTAAGGCATAGACAACATGGGATTCGGAGTGGTCATAGGCCGGGGAGAACAATTGCTCTACCAATAACTCGTGACGACTTTGTTGCTCTAGAATTTGTAGTAATGAAGCAATAGTAGCCATGGCATTGACTGCTTTGTTGTTCAACCTTGGTATTTGCTCGAAGGTGATGTGTATAAAATATTGTTTGAAGTCATCCACCATTCGCTTGTAGAGTAGTAGCTTGTCATCCTTTGTCTGATAGTCATTGTTGATTTAATTGATGACTAGTTGTGAATCTCCATAGACTATTAACTTTGTAATTTTCCATTCTATGACCATTTTGATGCCTATAACCAATGCCTCATATTCAGCCATATTATTCATGCATGGGAACATATGTCGATATGATCTTGGTATAGTGTGTCCTTCAGGAGTGATGAAGAGAATACCAGTACCTAAACCATGTTGGGTATAGGATCCGTCAAAGTATAGGGTCCATTGTGTGGTAGAAATAGCAAGAACATCCCTGTCTGGAAATTCAATCTCCATAGTTTGTTTTCTTGGTAGCGATGCTTCAGCTAGTTGATCTGCAATTACTTGTCCTTTGATAGCTCTTTGTTCTGTATAGTGGATATCAAATTCACTAAGAATCATGACCCATTTAGCCAACCAGTCGTTAAGAGCTGCCTTGTTGAGTAGATATTTGAGAGGATCAATTTTTGCCACTAGCTTAATTGTGTGTGCTAGCATATAATGTTGGAACTTTTGAGATGCAAAGTCTACTGTTAAACAAGCCTTCTTAATGAATGTATAGTTGAGTTCATAGCCATTCAATGTCCTGCTGATGTAGTATATGGCTTGTTCCTTTCCTTGTTGATCTTCTTGTGCCAACAATGCCCCTAGTGATATATTTGTTGTTGAAATGTATAGAATAAGGGGCTTTCCTGTCACTGGTGGTACTAGAACTGGTGGGTTCATCAGATACTATTTGATTTGATAAAAAGATTTTGCACACTTGGCTTCCCATCTGAAAGGTACATTCTTAAGGAGCAAATGATTGAATGGTAGACTTTTATCAGCTAGTTGAGCAATGAATCGCCTGATTGATTAGAGTCGTCCTTGTAGAGATCTAAGCTGACTAATATTCTTTGGTGGCAGCATCTCCATAATGGCTTGTACCTTTGCTAGATCTACTTCAATACCTTTAGCTAAGATGATGTAACCTAGTAACTTGCCTGATGTAACCCTGAAGACACACTTCTTAGGGTTGAGCCTAACTTGGAATTTCTCCAATTGATCAAAGATCTTTGTTAGGATGCCAAGATGTTCTGCTCTGGTGAAGGATTTAGCTAGTAAATCATCCACATAGTCTTCCATGAAGGTATGCATCATGTCATGAAAGATTATTGTCATTGCTCATTGATATGTAGCTCTTGCATTCTTTAAGCCAAAGGGCATAACATTCCAACAATACGTTCCTCAAGGATAGGTAAATGCTATTCAATCTTGATCTTTTGGGGCTATCTTGATTTGATTATATCCTAAAAAACCATCCATTAGGGATAGCATTGCATGGCCCACTGTGAGGTCTACAATTATGTCGATACTGGGCAGAGGAAAGTCATCCTTTGGATAGGCTTTGTTGACATCTTTGAAATTAGTGTAGATCCTGATACTGCCATCTGATTTGGATACTGGTACTATATTGGAAATCCATTCTACATAGTCTATGGGTTGAATGAATCCAACATCTAGTAGTTTTTTTAGTTCAGCCTTAACCATGAGTGCCACCTGTGGATTCATCTTTCATAGTTTTTGCTTGACTGGCTTAACTCCTAGAGAAATGGACAAGTGATGCATGATTAGGTGTGGATCAATCCCAGGCATATCTGCATATGGCCAGGCAAAGTTAATTTGCTTTTCTTTAAAAAATATGAGAAATGCTGATCTTTCCTCCTCTGTTAGAGATTCTGCTGGGTGTATTTTTTTGGCTACTTTTGTAGTACCAATGTTCATTGATTGAGTGGGCTCAATCAATATGGATGATCACTCATGAAAATGTTTAGGAAGAGTGTCAAGTCTCCCATCTTTAGGTGCCTTAAAAAGTTTATCACCTTTAGATGCGTCCTTTATTTTTTCTTTTTTGTGATCTAGAGATGCCATTGACTGGTTTTCAGCATCAGATCTTTAATTTGGTTCATTTTTGCGACTGAGAGACTTGGCACTCCCTGGTCTGCAGATATCATTACTTTGTTCATGGGTAGAGCCTATTTTCGGGTTAATGATACATAGGTAGTGGGTAATAGATTCATCAACTGGGAAAATTGGTATATCATGTATTTCGAATTCATCCCAGTCAATGAGGTCGGGAAAGACAAGCGGTAAGGAATTGTTTGGTGGATCAAGTTCTGCTACTGTAAGCATCAAGACAGATGTTTCATTGTGATTGGGTTTGGTTTTAAAGAAGTCAAGGACTTCATCGAGGTCTTCGATGGTATCATCTTCCATATAGACTTGTTCATAATGTTTCTGTTTGCTTTCCATGGTGTCATAGATATTTTACGGTCCAAATTCAAGAGGTCTATCTTCTGCATTATGCTCTTCCTAAGAAAGGGATATGGAACTAGTATTGTCAGTGATATCTCTATTAGAATTTGAGTAGCTACCCCATTCATATTCATTGGAATCAGTCTCTGAGGCATCATTCTAGATTCTATCAGTGTTGTAAATAGGTATGTTGTATGGTGAAAATAGATCTTTGATGATGGATACTAGTTTGATAGTTTTTCTTGATTCGGTGTCGGATCCTGCTTCTACTTTTTGTATTTGTTCATAGACTGTGCCTCCTTGGAGAGGAATAATAGTATCAGGAGATGATTCTATTGGTTTTTGAGATATTGGTGTTTGAATATGAGCTACTACTGTAGATACGGCCTTCTTGTGAATGAGAAGCTTTTCCTGATGTTGCTTCTAATCTTGATGTTCACGTGCCTTGCAGATTGTTTCTATTGACTCAAATAGTTCTTCCTGCTAGGATTCTTCTTTGTACTTCTTCTTGTCTTTCCATTGAGTTTTTGGGGTTATGCATGGTGTCTTTCTTAATAGGAAAGTGAGTTTACAACCCAATCTTGTTGTCTCTATTGAGCTATGAAGGAAGGTCTATGGGTTCAGTGACTCCTTCTTTACGTTTTCCAATAGGTCCTTTACCGTAATATACCATTTGTTGCATGATTAAGTAGCCCTTTCCATATAGGTGTGTTGGTAGAGCTATGTCTAGAGCAGCTGCTCTATTATCTTCTTCCTCATATTTGTATAACCAGCTAAGAATGTCCTTCTCTTCTGATTCATGTGCTAGAGTGCCTAGTTGGATGAAAGTACCATCAAATTTGGTGACGGGCTGAGTTACCTGATGCGTTGATGTTGTGGGTAATCCATGAGATTTGGGTGATGTTGGTAAGTTAGCCAAACACATGGGTTCGAAAGAGTATTCCCCCATGCCTTGCTCTTTGATTTGCATTTTCTACTTGAAATCTCCAGGCAATGATTCAAGCTTTGCCTTTTGTAGATTTGATGTTGAGGATTTTTGTTTTTCCCTATTATGGGGAACCAAACTGTCCTGGGCTACCCCCATTGCATTACAATGTTGAAATGGATTGTGATTAGTAGATATAGAGACCTCTTGTCCATTATAGGAAAATTTGACACACTGGTGATACGTAGAAGGTACTGCTTGCATTTCATGTATCTAGGGTCGACCTAATAAAATATTGTAGGTGAGGTCTATGTCTAAGACCTAACACATAGTATCCTTTTGCACTAGTCCAACATGTATGGGTAACATCATAGTTCCTTTAGATGACCTTTCCTTATCATCATATGCCTTTATGGTAATCTTTTTATGTGTATCAATAGACTCCTCTAAGAAGCCTAATGCACGGATAAGTTTAAGGTACATATATTAAGCCCAACTCCTCCATCTATCAATACTCTTTTTACTCGGTGTTTATAAATGATGACTTCAATATGGAGGGGAGCGTTATACAGATGACTTAAGGAAGTATTATCATGCTTTGAGAAGGTGAGATTATGAGGCCCTATCATATGAGTGACCATGGCTTGAAATTTGTCTGTATCTAGATCTTGAGGTACACTGGTTTCCAATAGCGCTTGTTCGAATATGTTTTTGTGTTTTGGTGAGAGTTTCAGCAATTCTACTATAGATATCTGAACAAGAGTTTTGCATAGTTGGTTGACTAAATCATATTGTATTTTTGGTGTAGTGGTTGTCAGCGAGGTATGTCCCTTCAAGACATATTTTGAGCTCTGGTTGTTACATTGATAGATTCATGATCATGCTGGTCTCGGATTGTGATGACATTCACATGATGGTCTTCAGCTGATATGTGATTGATGGTGTTATTGTAGATGTGGTTGATACGAGATCCATGTGTATCATTTGAGGTTGAAGCTCCATCTTTGTTGTAGTTTGGAAGATGATTCTTAAAGGCTCTGTGGTCACCATTTGTTTTGAGACTATCTCCCATTAAATCACCTCGATCAATCATGTCCTGAACAATGTTTTTCAATCTCATGCAATCGTTCGCTCGATGACCTTTGTTATGATGAAAATCACAAAAGTGTGAGTCATTCCACCAAGGTGGTTTTATTTGGGGTTCATAGTTGTTGATTGCAGGCAAAGAGATAATCTTATTTGCCAAGAGTTCTCTAAATGCTGACTCTAGTGGTTGTCCCAGTGGTGTGAAGACACGTTTTTGGAAATTGTTGGTGCTGTCATGCGAATTGTTATTAGGTCCTTGATTCATGGTTTTGTTTTGAGTATCATTGGTGTTGTTTGCATTGGGTTGACCTTGATTGGTATTTGGTGTGTATGTGTTAGCGTTTGGATTAGTACCTTTAGGAATTTTCGTAGCTTGACTATTTTCGGATAATGCAAGCACTGGTTGCTTAGATTTTAGATCATGCGATTCATTGCTGCCTTTGTTTTTGTTTTGAGTCCAGAATCGAGACTTGTCTAAGTTGTTGTTGTTTTGGTTATTGTATTTTGATGAATTTGTTCCTTCTTTGAAGAATTTGAGCGTTCCCTTTTTGACACATGCCTCTTCTACTTGAATGTTGTTTTCAATCAATTTAGTGAAAGACGGTATGCATTGGAGTTTGAGTCGGTAACTCATCTCACCATTCAAGTTGTCAATGAAAATTTCCATTTTCTCCTTTTCAGGAATGTCTTGAGGATATTGTGAAACCATACATCGCCAACATTGAAGGAATATCAGTAAGGTTTCATTGTTTTTTTGTTTGGTGTTGCAGACGTCTAGCATGGTTATAGCATGTTGAATTTTATAGGAATATTGTGTTATGAACTTGTTAACCAATTCATCAAATGATCTGACAGGAGGTGTAATTTTGGATAGCTATTCCATTATTTGTCCTCCTAAGCTTCTTGGGAATAACCTCATCAGATAGGTGTCATCATGAGAAAATTCAAGACTCATGGTGCAGAATTCTCTGACATGATCACGGGGATCGCTTTTCCCATCGTATTTGTCAAATTTAGGCATGTCTAAGTTTGGAAGAAAGGGATCATGTGCAATATTCTATCAAAGGGATAAGGACAAATTTCATTTAATGAGTACCGCACTGTTGTCCCTTATTACATGTCTTACATTTGTCATTGTAACATTTGCATTTGTTGAGTAAGGGCAACCAAAGGCGCATTGTTTTGCTAAGGGAAGAGTTCTTCCCTTGCATTAATCCTAGGTTGAAATGGTGTATGGAATGGTATGTTTTGTTCTAGAGTGTCTAGCTTGGGTATATGTATTTTTGGTATATGTTGTTCAGGTATGGTTTGCTCAGGGTCACAAGTTTCCTCTTCTCATTGTCATTCTTGATATGCATAATGTCAAGATCCAGTTCTAAAAATGTTCGTGTCTAAATCTTCTGAAAGTTTAATGCCTTTACTTGTGAGCATGAGTAGATATTTTTCTTTTTCAGTTTCCATGAGTTTTTCCACAAGTTTTTGAAAAGAGGCACTTTCCTAACATTCTCAAAGGAGCTCCTCTGTGATTTCAGGCTCCTCTAGATGTGGACCTTCAAATGGATTAGATAACCTTCGAGTCATGCTTGATTTTGGTGTTGTTGTGCTTTGTTTGTTTTGTTGAGAGCGAGTTACAGGCATTTTAGTAGAAGCTTTTTGTGATGAAGGGGACAAAATCCTCTTCGATAGGTTTCTCAGGGGTCGGTGGTTCAAATCAATGTGTGTTGTAAGTGATGCACTTATCAGGAAAGAAGGCTAGATTGATCTTTCCTCCATGATTAATTTGTTGACTGAATACAGACTTTTGGCAGAATGCTCTAGTCTTAAAAGGCTCCTTGTCAAACTCATTGGATTTGTTTTGCATATAGAGTTTGACGTGATGAAGGAATGTGAGATGAGATTTGAAGAGTTGATGATAAAAATTTGTTTCTTTTGATAAATTTGGAAAAACTTGGTTGTTGTTTCTTCAATGTGGTGTTACAATAAATATTCTTTCTTCTTAGAATATGGGGATTAGTCATGCATAAGTGATCAATGGTTTCTTTTGAATTGTTTTGGATTTAGTTGATCTTGCTTTGAAAATTTAGGTTTTTACTTTATCAAAGTGAAGGTTTAGATGCCCCTTCACGACAAAGTGTGTCAAATGATATGGATAAAGTCTCCCGATATGGAAACCTGATCTGACAACCTGAGGTTTTAAGAAAGTGATTTTGAGATAAAATCTGCGAGATGATAAAGGACCCTTTTGCTACTTGTGCTGATGTTTCCTAATTTTGATAGGATAGATATGTTTTATCGTGCGATCAATTTTGGATTTTATAACTTTTGTTTGACACAAATTTTTGCTCAAGAAATAGTTCTTAAAGCTCTATTTTTGCTACTCTATTTTGACGAAAAATGATGCTGATGGAAAAAGGTTTCCAATAATGTTTTCAAAATTTTTAAAATTCCTCACTATTTTGTCCCCTATTTTTCTAGTTTTGGTCACGCACTAAAATAGAGACAATATGTGCTACCAAAATTACTTCACATGATAAATAAAAGACCACACGCACTAAGCTTCCCCCAACCACACGCTAAAGTTTTTGACTGCTAAATTTGTTTTCTGTCTAGCTTGAAAAGTTATGCACTAATATGGGTCTGCTACACGCTAACTGTTAAATCCTATAGGCTAAAGTTTGACTCCTATGCGCTAAGTTGATGCTTCAACGTGCTAGGTTGTTTTCTGGATGCGCTAACTATTTAACATTGTTTTGAAATTTTTGAAGGACGCTACTGTTTTAACTGGACATGCTAACTTGATGTTCTAATGCGCTAACAAATGTACCACATGCGCTAAGAAGTTGCTCTAATGCGCTAAACTATCTTGATATTTTCCTTTGGCTGGTTTTTGCATTTTTTGGATTTTTGTTGTGAATTTTTCAGTTGTGATGGATGATTTTCTAAAGTAATAAATGCAAGCACAGCACAAAAAAGACAACCATTTTGCTTAATCTAACAAAAAGTGTATGTTCTGTGAGGATGTGTTCAAATCCCCAATGTTTTAATAGGTTTGGATACAAATAATACACTTCAAGAAGACTCTTTATTCAAAGGCCGTAAATAACATCATAGCCCACTAGCCTCAGTACTCCGTCAGCTCAAACAACCGTGTCACCTCCTAGAGGGCACCCATTTTTTTGCCTTTTGCCAGAAATTAACTCAAAGTGAATTGCTTCAAAATAGAGTGGTTATCCTAGGAGATATATGGTGAGTGATCTTGGGGGCGGATTCTTCCCCACCCTTGCACTATGATGTTATAAATGTCTGGTTACTAACTCGGCTCAAGGTTTCTATTTGTATGGTTCATAATCAGGCTTCCTGTTCAGCCGCCAGTGATAAACTCCCTCAGGAGGCTTCCCAACCTTTAGAAAAAAGGCTTTACATATCTCAAGGATACTGGGGGAAGGCTAATCACTGCGCGCAACAGTTGAAAAGGACTTTCGTCACTTTTCACTTTTGATTATAGTGGGTTGGAATACTTAGCGTCAAAGTTGTTTCCCACTTAGGTCGTTCCCTTCACACTGGCCATAAATGGCTTTAAGAGTTGATTCCAACTCCTCGAGAAGGTAGGCATGCTAAAGGTTGTATAATGATTGAAGTACAAAAAGCTTTAAGAGTGGTCTGGATTTTTGATAACCCAGTTAAGGGGAGAGCATATACCTTCCACTTTCAAGACAAGGCAAACAATCTTCTTTTTAGCCTTCAAGACAATGATTTGCTAACTTCTACTTGGAGATATTGCTCCAAAAAGCATGGTGTTCCTTTTATTTCCCCAAATCAGTGATTATCTAATTTGGTTAACAAAAGAAAATTGGCAAAAAGGGGAATAACGTCCCTCTTTGATTGTAACAAAAACTTTTAAGTGTGGTTCTTTCCTTTGCAAAAAATTAAAATGAATCCTCTTATACACCAAAGGATGGTGAGGTTCTTTTTAAAGCTACTTTTGCAAGAAAGGAAAGTTTGTATTGTCCTTTTTAAAGCCCAAAATAAAGTTTTTCTCCTATGAAAGCAAGAAATGTTCTGATTTATGGTTCTTTTTATAGCCCAAAAATAAAATGACTTCAATTTTAAGAAAAAGAAGTTCAAATTTTAAACTAACTTAACTAGGTTAGTAAAAATTCTAACTAGCTTAATAACCCTCAAGACTAAGCTCCTATCTGAAACAAAATCATTAGAATCCTACAAAATAACAAGTGAAAGACGTTAGATAACTGGTGGACTTCAACAAGTCTAATTTTTACCCTCGGTTATAGATTTTACTTTTCTTATCTTTGTCTATCTATGATGCGCTACAGAACAAACTGTACGTGCTACAAAATAACAGTGATGTGCTAAAAGAAATCAAAGATGTGCTATACTATTTTCAGGATGTGCTACTCTGTGTTCTAGAGGTGCTGTTCTATTTTTCTCCCACATCGAGACCTACAGGAAAATATTAGGATTATGATGCACTAAGAAAAAGACTTCACATGCTAGATGATGGACCCAACACGCTAAACAATGAGCCGGATGTGCTAAGTTGTTAACCAGATGTGCTAGGGAATGTTTCCCATGCACTGATTCTTGTTTCCTATGGACCTACAAAAGTGGTTAAATTCAAAAACCGATTTGATATATGGGGTGATGCCCCATGGTGGGAACCAGAAATGTATGTAGGAAAAGTGGGTTGATAGAACTCAAAATGTGGAAAACGGAGCTCTAGGGAGCCTTGCTCACACACCCACAAGACTTCTTGGTGCAAGCTATGGAGTCATGAAGTATGGCTCAGCTTCCCAAGGTTGGTTCCATGGTTCTCTATCTTACACAATCCCTCAAACCAATGTTTTTGCTCTCAGATCACTGAGCAAAATGGTTTAGGGATGACAAATGCAAGAATGAGGGATGCCTTTGCTGACTTTAAGATGAAATGCATCCTAAGCTATCATGATCCTATAAATGCAATAGACTAGTTATAAGATGACAAGATTAGCAAACAAGACTATCCTAGCATACTATATTAGTCTATGATTAATCTAAATGATAAGGAAAATACTCTAAACATGCATATTTAGATTAATTCCTATTTAAAAGAGAGGCTAAATGATGAGCACAAAATGATATATGAAAGCTTGAATGGATTTGAGTATAAGTATGATGCTAAAGACTTAAATATAAGAATGGAGGATGGAGAGCTCTATTTATAGTAAAAATAGGGCAATGGATGGCCAGAATTGAAAGATTTAATCAAGGGTTGAATTTGAAAGTTGGGAATCCATGTTTTCAATTTGCACCAATGAAATGGTGACAATTGTCAACATACGGTTGGTTGAGAAAAGGGGTTGGAGACATTAAATGCCTAACAAGACCTCATGGTTATCTTAGGGGGTAAGGGTCAAGCTTAAGTTAAGATTACCCATTGGATTAAGCTTTTATCAAAGGATAAATTCTTGTGCAAATAATTAGGGGATAACCATTATCAAAGCAATGAATGCTTGAGGAGACCCTTGGGTTACATGGAGGTTGAGTTTAGGGAAATTCTTTAATCATGCTAGAGGGTAGAGTTAACCATTAATGGTTTGGGAGAAAAAGTTGTTGGAGACTTGAAGCCTTTAATGGTTATCAAAGACTTTAAGGGTTTGAGAAGTGACTTCCCCTTGTTTAGGGATGTGACAAAGTTTAGGAGATGGGTTCGGCTAATTGGAAGTGATTAGAAGAGTCTAGAAGGGGGGTTAGGAATAGGGTTTAGGAAGCAAGTGGATGGGGGGATAATAGGATTTATTAAAATAAATTGCTTTATTTCAATTTGGTTGCAAGTTGGGAAATTGAATAAATTAGATTTATTCAATTTGGGGTGGACTATTAATTAAATGTAAATTTAATTAAAAGTAGCTAGAAAGGGTTTAATTAAATATATTGATTTATTCAATTAAATGATGCGAAAGGGGTCTTATGAATTTAACTAAATAAATTGAATAATTTACTTAATTAAATAAAGGAATGCAAGCAATTTTATTAAATTAGATTTAACTAAATAGAGGAATGAAGATAAAATATTCATTTGGGAATATGGTCATTTTTATACATCTACACAACCTTATAGGGATAGACAGGTGGGTAGTAAAAACCCTAAACCCTAAACCTATTAGGTTAAGCAATTCAAACGGTTCAATCCTGACCATTGAATCATACCGTATTAAATGCAACAATCTTGAATCGATCTAAAGACATTCTCCATCATCCATTATCCACCAATTTCATGGCGGCTCATAACCCATCACGCATTATCACCGTTTAACAAATTTTGCACATTCCCAAGGTAGATAGGGATAACCTCCTTCATACAATATCCTTCATGTGCACAAGGATAACGTAGCAACATGAGCTATTCTTTGTTGCACTGCTAACTCATCACACAAAGATCACCGATTGAGTCACATAGGCTTGAGGTACTCCAACCAAAAATCCTAAAGTGGAAGCTACCTACCAACCGGTAGTCATACAATGCTTCCATGTGTCGGTTCCCATAACTACATGTCGGTTCACCTTGAACAAATATACCACTTCACTTTGGCATATATACCAATTCACATATATGCTAGCTCTCTCTTCTCAAATATCGCATATGCCGGTTCACTTCATATCACATATTGACATCAATGACAACATACAATATCATTATGTCCTCATACCAGTTCACATAATGCCAATAGATACAACAAGGTTTATTCACACTAGCATCAAGGTTACACTGGCTGCAGATCATACCGACATTTCAGGCCAACTTGATAATAGTATTGTTTATGCAAAATAAATTGTAATGTAAATTATAATTGTATGGTTGACATATTGTATTGTAAAGACTCATATATTTATGAGTTCTTGTAGGTTATTTGGTATGCAATGGAAAGCAGTATGAAAGTGATGATATGAGATAGGATAGAGATATGATATCAAATAGTTGTATATGCATTTTGATGTGTTTATTTTAGAGTGAATAAGAAGTAGAGCAGAGCAAAGACTATTCTGTGTAAGCAGAATCATTTGAAAACATACCAGCTAGGGTTTTTGGCAGAGGCAAAACTAATATCAGACAGAGCATAACAGTGAACTCATCCAACATTTTGATGCATGTTGTAAGAGTTCAATTTTGTGTTTACATCCGTATTGTAGTCAATGTGACTCCATTTTTGTTGAGCAGTGAGTTCTAGGTAGTTGGCCTTCCTGCATGTGTAGGCCCCTTTTGTACTAAGTAATATTTATTCATATTGGCTAGTGAGTAAATATTTTGGGTCACAAATCCCACCAAGGTTTTTCCCTTACCAGGTTTCCTCGCCAAAATATCTATGTTATGGTGTGCATTGATGTCAATTATTTTGTTTCTTTTTACTGAATTATTGTTTGGTTACCGATATATTAAATTCAGTTACAAAATTACAAATAAGTTTATATCTTTCATCTATCGATCAAACACTGATTCACTGCCCCCTCTCAGCGTCTTTCAGATTAACCAAGTATCTAACAATTATTACCATGAAATTTCCCATCAATGTATCAAGTGTACAAGAAAAGGTAGGGGAAGATGTCTTAGATCCTGAATTCAATGAAAAGGTTCAAGGGCAGCCAATTCATGAAATTGACTGGGATAAAAGAGAGGAAGAAAGCATTCAAGCCACGTCCTTCAACATAATAAGAAGAATAGAAAAATGGCTAAGGGATCAAAAGTTCAGAAAGGATTCAAACATGCCTCCCCATGAATTAATAGTTGGTCGATGTGCTACAACTCAAATTCCTACTTCTTCCTCTAACAAGATTGTTGATATTACTGGTGACACAAGGGAAATTATTGAAGAGGCTCAACCCAAAAGGTCAAAGAGGTCTCCACTGAATTCTTTAGAATTCTAAGTTACTCGCTTGAGGAGAAAAAAGATGAGCAAAGAACCGGTGGTGAACCAAATTGTTGTAGACTTGGATCCAGGTGAAGAAACTGAAGTGATAATGGATCAGAAAGTATTGAATAACCCAACATTGCAGGGTACTAATAAAGGTAAGGAACTTGAAGAAGAGCCAAACCCAATGAGCACTCTGAATGTTATTGATTCCCTGGATGCTCAGGCACCTCCATTTTCTAAAGAAACTTCCAACACTCCTCGATGGATAGGAGAATCGATTGGGAAGAAATGTAATGTTATTCCTATGACAATTCCCATGGAGAATATGGTGAGCAAGTGCCTCGGGAAAGTATCTAAACAAAAGAATCTCAAAACACAGACAATGGTTGAAGTGGATGAGAGAATAGGTCATTGGGTGGCTGAAGTAGCTAAACCCATCTTAGGTAGAGATTTAGAGAATGCCACTGAAGATAACTTTACAATGGATAAAATTGATTTGGGAGTTGCTTCAAAGGCAGTAGATGCTCAACACCTAGAATCCTCCACAAAGAGGATGATATCCAGGTCTAGGAAGGATGAGAAAGATAAAAAGGAGCTGAAATAGGTCATCACTCAAATGGTAGAGTACATCAATGCCATGTATCATCCAAGCCCTCAGCCACTATCTCAGATGGCATTGTCCTTTCATCCCAAATCACCAGTGAACCAAAATCTATTATATCAAGTCTAGAGGAGCCATATGATAGCTAAAATATTCGATAAATGGCTTGATTCTATTACATAGCAAGGTTTAGACTATATTGTCATCTTGGTTAAAGTATATGAAGATGCCATAATTGTGAGGAAAGAACTAGAGCTAGAAACTTTTGCATGGGAGAAGGAAAGAACCAAATGGGTGGTATTCTTGGCCCAAATGAATGATGTGCATAATTTTTGGTGTGATAAAATTCCTAACTGAGAAACTAGTGGAAAATCTAGATGATAATGTGCTTTATATGTCAAGAAAGAATGTCGAATGGAGAAATTCAATTATTAGGAAAGGCCATGAGGAATCTACTAAATTACTTAAAGGTTTGAAGGATTTGATTGATACAATGCAGAAAGATTTAAAGTGCATTGATATATGACTCATGAAGGAGGATGGGAAGACAATTGAAGCTGCTACAGATATGGCTAAGATCTTCAAAGAAAGAGTGCAACCTATAAAAGAAATGAAATCTCTGACCACCGATGACTTTTTAAAAGTGGCGAGGATAGAGTCGATGCTAAGAGTCTGCTTTGATCACTTGGAGACACATAAAGAAAAGGTTACGTAGGTGAACATGGATAAGGAAGTGTGGAAGCAGCGTATCCAATAGATTGGACTCCCATACTTTTAGGTTATCTTGAACTTTTTAGCAGTGCATCTGGAGTGGCGTAATGTGCATGGTACCATGGAAAAGAAGGACAAATCAGTGGTTGCTTCTTCCATGATGGAGTCCTGATTAGTTAACGGATGAGCTGCCATCCTATATGTGGCTTTTGTTTATTTAGTTTCATAAAGTTCAAAGCAGATGGTTTCTTTGACTCTAGGTTAGAGTTAAAAGGTTTAAGGTTATTTTGTAATAAACTATTGGCCTAGAGGCTATATATGTAAAAAAATCAAGCTTTGTTGTTGTCTAAAAAAGTTTGATTTGGAGGAATAGATTTGATTTTCTTTGAATTTATTAGAACTAATATTTCTGGTACTTGAATGAAATTCTATTCTGATGCAATCTTTAAAATCTATGTGTTTGAAGGATTAGTGATCTATTTTGGGATGTATATTGATGTACGTAATATGTCATTTCATTACCAGTTCTTTATGTGTTTGTGAATTCATTGATTTTCATTGTTTACAAGAAGTTTCATTGTTGTTTAAATGACACTGATCCCCCTTGTCCTGTGACGTATGAGTGAGAATCGATCAAGATTTATACTACTTTGAGTTTACTTTATTTTGAGTTTATTGAATGAGTTTATGCGCAAGTAGAAGTCTATGAGCTCTACATTTAAAAATAGATCTTTGTAGTATTCTTTTGTGTTGATGAATGAATGCGAAAGCCTTTCGTTCTTTCTAGTGAAAATTTTATTCATTTCTAAATTTATTGTATAAAAATTCATTGTAATCTCACAAGGATCTTCCCTCTAATATAGAGGATGAACCTTAATTTAGTTCACCCAACTGTTGGTTCATTTTCTTTCCTTTCATAAGGGGTGTGCCCGAGTCAATATTGTAGTATACATATATAAATTAAAGAAAGGAAAAATTTGTTAACCAACACTATGCAAATTGGTGTTAGTTGGTGGTTGAGCTCTCCATCTCAAGTTTTGTGAATTGAGAGGATGCAATATATGATGGTCAATAGAGGAGAAGCTTTCGGTAGAGAAAAGTGTTAGTGTTGGTTAACAAGAAGGATAGAAATATTGTCAGTGCCCTTTTCCATTATTGTCAAAGGGGGAGAGATATTATATATGTCGCATACTACATGTGTGAGAATCCATGGAACACACAAAGTGGGAGATTGATTATGTAGTATGTTGGATACTACATGTGTTGGCATGAATGTCGAAGGGGGAGATTTCTTGTATTGTGTTATCATTGATGTCAACCGCTATAGGATGGCAACCAATATGGAATATTGATGAGCAATGTTATCATTGATGAATACCATAAATGGTGCCATTGATGTCAACTAGCATACCAAGTCACTAGTAAGGAAGAGAAGGTCATCTTGAATAATGGCCATTAGAGTCATCAGTACACAAGTTAATGATTGACATGTGTTGAAGACATAAGGACTACAGACCAGTAAGTGACATGTTGGAAATACATGTGTGAGAATCCATGGACTACACAAAGGGGGAGATTAGTTCTATATTATGTCGGATACTACATGTGTTGACATCAATGCCAAAGGGCAGGATTGTTGGCATTGTGTTGTCATTGATGTCAACTAGTATAGGATGGCAACTGGTATGGGAGATTCATGAGCAGTGTTGTCATTGATGAATACTGAAAATGGTGCCATTGATGTCAACTAGCATAGCAGGTCACTAGTAAGGAAGAGAAGCTCATATAACATAATGGTCATTGGAGTCACCGGTACACAAGTTAGTGATTGACTTGTTTTGAAGACATAAGGACTACAGGCTAGTAAGTGACATGTTGGCAATGCATAGTTGCCAACCAACAAGAGAGAAAGATATTGGTTTGTTGATTGTGATGAAGACGAGGAATGTTACAAATATCACATCAACACCAGAAGTGAAGTATGTGAAGGCCACCGATATGGTGTGTGGATGTGAAAAAACATGACTCCCACTAGATAAAGATGCAGTCACCATATGAAGAAATGACACATAGTGAGTGTGCCCAACCAGATTATATGTGCCTATTTGAAGATATGTTGCTCAAACAGGGAAGCCACATTGGTGCATTGTAAGATGTAGATGAAAAGGATCCACTCCCATCATTAACTGGAGATTATCTCCTATTATGCATGGAATGCATCATAGTCCTCTAAGATAAGACAAAACAATTGAAGGAAGGGATTGAAGGTGCACACCAGATCAATCAGTAAAACTCTAAGTTGCCTTACATGCATGAGATCAGAGATATGCACCGCATCAGCTGGGTAGACATGATGAGTTGTTGATATAGAGAAGGAAAGATATGATTGTCACTTTGACAAACCAATTGATAGGTGAACCGTGTTAGGAACCAAGAAGGACAACTGAGAGGGGGGGGAATTAGTTGTCAATAAATTATAACCCAAAACAATTTTTTCCAACTTAAAACTCAGTGCCGGTAAAATAAATTAATAGTTATAGTATTACCGATACATCTTAATGCATGAAACATAAAGAGAAACAACATCCATAGTACATGGCATGGGGATTTTGATGTGGAAACCCTATAAGGGGAAAAACCATGGTGGGAAACCTTACCCACAATTAGATGATACTACTATCGATAGTAAGTGAATACAATAATGGGGTTTGCACATGTAGAAAAGCCAACCGCCTAGAGCTCACTGCTCAATCATAAAGTTAGGAGTCACAATGACTACACAGTTGGATGGTTAAATCCAATAACAATGTATTGCTTCAATTTAGCATCTTCAATTCCGGATTCAATACCACTTTAAGCTTTGCACATGAGGACCAAATACCTTTAAAACCTTTAACAACCTTCAGATTATATTTACGTGATTTGCAGAAGGATCTACTTGTTTTTCTCTTCACAATTATCTTCAATATTCGCACACACTCTCACTGCTTCCAAATAAGATCTTAAAATTATTTATACAAAACCTAAGACCTAATCATTAGGTCAGCTTCCAAAAGATATTACATTTAAATCAATTAAAAAATAAGTCTTGGTACAATACAATATGTTAGCCTCAATATATTTACACATTATCCAATCAATAAATTATTTCCAAATCGTGACGTGCTGAACAGGAACATGTTTTCCTATACCGATTCATAACCTTGACCTATTTGTTGGTTAAGGCAAATATGTGAACCCAATTAAACCAATATGCAAAATGCTAAGTGCAAACATCCAATCCATGTCTTTTACATAACCAAATGATCTCCAAATGATGACAAGTCATCATCAACTTCTTGAGATGCTAGTGAAACATATACTGGTAATTGTGCATAATCCAATATCCATGTTGGGACCACAATGTGTTTGTTCATCAACAAACCAATATAACCAGACTAGTAAATCAACAATGTAGACCTCTAGATAGATAAGTATTGACTTCAATGACAAAACCAATGCAACACATGATGAAGTCATCCATAATACCAACAATCTCCCTCTTTGGCATTGATGACAACACTAGATGGAAAAACATCTAAGTGCCAAAAATAAAATACCAACAATCTCCCCTAAATAGATTAATCACAAAGTTGTGTACGAAAAATAGAAATAGTATAACCAAAACCAAAATACATCTTCAAAGTACAATGTTTTTCCATAGACATCTCTCCCCCTTTGACATCAAATGCCAAAGCAGTTAAAAGTCAAAATCAGAATATAACATACAACTAACTACTCCCCCTGAGTAGTAGCTCTCCTTCATCAAGCCAGAAAAAAGGTTTTTCTGTTAGTCCCTGTCGGTTTGATTCTAATCTACATCATTTAAGTCTTGATCAATCGGGTGATTACCCCAACCTTCTCTCTGAGATATTCAAATGTTTCCTTAGGCAAAGGCTTTATAAACATATCTGCAATTTTCTCTTTAGTGTTCACATAAACCAATCTAACTTTATTTGCTTCAACATTTTCTTTCAGAAAATTATACTTAATAGAAACATACTTTGTTTTAGAGGGAAATACCAAATTATTTGATATATCTATTATTGTAGAGTTATCAGTGAATAATTACCAGTTCTTTGCATTTTACCTTGATATCATTCAACATTTGCTTGATCCATAATATCTGAGTGCAATTAGTTGTTGCTACAACATATTCTTCTTCTGCTATAGATAATGATGTGCAGGTCTGCTTCTTGCTGAACCACGAAATTAATCTTCTAACACCGCCAGTGGTACTCTTTCTGTCATCCACATCTCCTACCCAATTTGCATCTATATATGCACATAACTCAAAATTATCATTCTTAGGATACCATAAACCAAGATTTATTGTTCCTTGCAGGTACCAAAAAATCCTTTTCATTGCAGTTTCATGATTTTATTTAGGATTGCTTTGAAATATTGAAACAATACATACTGCATTCATTATATCAGGTCTGGTTTGTGTCAAATACAGTGAGTCTCCAATCATAGACATGCACCTTGTTAGATTTATAGGAGCTGAATCATCCTTTGATGTCAATTTATCAGTTGTATTCATAAAAGTGCTTACCGGTTTGGAATTTTCCATTCCAAATTTCTTCAAAAGTTTCTTCAAGTATTTTGTTTGACAAATGAATATAATTTTATTTGTTTGATAAATCTACAAACCTAGAAATTTTTTCATCTCTCCAATCATAGACATTTCAAATTCTTCATGCATCTTATTAGCAAAGTCTTTGCATAGCTCTTCTTCTCCTCCAAAACTAATATCATCAACAAATACTTCAATAACCATAATGTCATCATTGGTAATTTTACAATACAAATTATTGTCATCATTACCTTTTATGTATCCAAACTTTAAAAGATATTTATCAAGTCTAGCATACCAAGCTCTAGGTGCTTTCTTCAATCCATATAAAGATTTTCTTAATCTACAAACCATATCCTTATCATCTGTTAATGAAAATCCATCAAGTTGCTCAATGTAAACTTCTTCTTCAAGATCTCCATTAAAAAATGCACATTTTACATCCATTTGATAAACCTTATTGTTCTTGCGAGCTGCAAATGCAAAAAAAAGTCTTACTGCTTCAATTCTATAATCAATTCCTTCTTTCTAAGAATAAACTTTACAAACTAGTCTTTCTTTGTTTATGATTACTTCATCATCTTCATTAAGTTTATTTCTAAATACCCATTTAGTTCCAATGTTTATCTTGACATGCTTCAACAACTGATGCTGGTTCAACTTCAGAAATTAAACATACCTCTCCATTTGCCAATCTTCCTCTTATCATAACACCTTGATTTTTATTTCTAGTTATCTAATTTTCTGAATGATTCAATCTTACATTCTTGGGTTTATTCTAATTTCCATTCACATGATGTTGTTCTTCAGTCACAGTTGAGCTGTCTGATGATGCCGATGTGACTGGTTCTTCATTTTGTTTTGCTGTAATCTGTGTCGGTTTATTTATGATCAATTCTACTGTTGGTTCAGAACCTATAGATCTTGATTCTCCTCTAAAATGTTAATCTATCTTCACATTAATACTTTCAATGATTTCCTGTAATCTTTTATTATAACATCTATATGCCTTGCTTCTAGTTGAATAACCAAGAAATATTCCTTCATCACTTCTAGGATCAAATTTGCCAATATACTCATATTTCTTAATATAGCATTGCTTCAAAATATTTTGAAATATTTAAGAGTAGGAATATGACTGAACCATAGTTCATAAGGGGTCTTACCGCTTTCACCTTTGATGTGAACTCTATTGAAAGTATAAACCGCTATATTCACTACTTCTCTTCAGTACATATGAGGTAGATTTACTTCCACCATCATGGTTCTTGTTGCATCTAGTATAGTTGTGTTCTTCCTTTCCACAACTCCATTCTACTGGGGTGTCTGGGGTGCTGATAGTTGTCTTTTGATTCCATTCTCTTCACATAATGCATTGAATTCCCTAGATGTGAATTCCCCTCCTTGATCAGATCTCAAACATTTGATTTTCTTGTCGGTTTCATTCTCTATCATTGCCTTGTATATCTTGAATCTCCCAAAAGCTTTTGATTTCTCCCTAAGAAAAGTAACCCAACACATTCTAGAATAATCATCAATTATTATCATAAAGTATCTATCACCTTAAGGACACCTTGTTCTTGCTAGACCACATAAATCGGTCTGAATTAAATCAAGATTATTATTGGATTTCTCATAAATACTCTTAAATGTTGTTCTAACTTTCTTTCCCATTTGACATTCCCTACATACCAGATTATGATGTTTCACAATCATAGATAAAAGCCTTACTGCTTGGGTTGAATTGATCATTACAATGCAATCAAAATTTACATGACAAAATCTTTTATGCCATAACCAACTTTCATCAATCTGAGCAATCAAACATGTCTTTTCACTAGTATTCAAATGAAAGATATTACCTTTAGTCTGATTACTGGTTGCAATTTCCAATCTAGTTCAGTTTATGATTTTGCATTTTGCATTCTTTAATTATAATTGAAATCCTTTTTCCACTAACTGACCAAAACTCAAAAGATTATGATTGAAACCCTCAACATTATAAACATTGTCAGTATTGTTCTTACTATCCAAAGATATAGTGCCTCTTCCTTTGATTGAACAAGATTTGTCATCTCCAAATCTTAGTAGACCTCCATAATATTCTTGTAATGATAAGAATTTTCTTTTATCACAAGTCATATGATGTGAGCATCCACTATCAATGATCCATTCATCCTTTTCTTTAATTTTTGCTGCTAATGCCTGCTCTACTGGTTTGACAATAGGTGTCGGTTGATCTTCTTTTATTGCAACAAATTCCCATCCACCATCTGCTGGATCTTCATCAAAATCATCTATAATACCTTCATCTACATAGTAACATGACGTATTTCTATTTTTCCTAAATGTGTATCTCTGATATTTAGGGTTAGGCTTATATGTTCTCTTTGCCTCATCTCTTAGTCTTGAATGTCTATTAGGATACCTAGACACCATATGACCAACTTTATTGCAATTAAAACATTTGAAAGGTGCTTTACCTTCATACTTACTTCCTTTTGGACCTTTAGGAATCTTCCTTGCGAGTAGTGCTTCAAGTTCTTCATTTTCTCTTCTGATATCTTCAAGTTCTTTTGCATAAAGTGCTTTCCAATCAGATTTGTCAGATGATGATGATGATGCTAATGCTTTGAAGGCTATATCAATCTTGACTATAGCAAAACATGATCAAATTCTTCAAGCTCAAATGCTGAAAGTTTTCCAACCAAAGTATATCTAGATACTGATGTATCGACATTATTCTCAACTCATTAATATTCGTCACTTTCATTTTTTAAGCCAATGGCAAAGATCTTAAAACTTTAGAAATAATTTCATCTTCACTTAAGATCCTCCACAACATTTTATTCCTAAAAACAATTCATTAACTCTTTCCATATATGCATAAATTCTTTCATCCTCTTCCATATTTTAATTTTCATTCCTGACGTGGTAACATTCCAATTTTGGAATTTTGATAGTGGAATATCCTTCATTCAATTTTTCCAGTTTATACCAAATAGCTTTTGTTGTAGATCTATCTGATAATCCCATAATTTTCTGATCTAATAATGTCTTCAGAAGTGCTTCTCTTGCTTTGCAATCATTCTCCAAGTCTTTAGCTAAGGTTGGTGGATTAGGGTAATTCAGATTATGAGCAACATAGCCATTCTTTGTAACATCCCATATATCTCTTCCAATGCACTTCAGATGTGTCTCCATTATAATCTTCCATATACCATAGTTAGTTCCATCAAGTTTGGGACTGTCCTTCCTGAAGATATTTCCCCCCATAGGATCTCCTCAAGCTATTTGGCTTCCACAAAAAGAGAACTAGGCTCTGATACCAATTGTTAGGAACCGACAAGGACAACTGAGGGGGCGAAAGAGTTGTTAATAAATTATAACCCAAAACAAATTATTCCAACTTAAAACTCAGTGCCAATAAAATAGATTAACAGTTATAGTATTACCGGTAAAACTTAATGTATGAAATAGAAAGAGAAACAACATCCATGACACAAGATAGTAAGTGAATACAATAATGGGGTCTGCACTTTTAGGATTCCCACAGATACTGAGAGGGGGGGTGAATTAGTATCTAACTGATGTATTAAATTTTTTAACTTAAAACATGTAGAACATATCCAAACTGTGTACCAGTAAACAAGAAGTAATGCAATAAACAGAGATAAAAGCAACCACATGAAAAACACACCATAACCCAAAGATTTAATGAGGAAACTCAGTGTGGGAAAAACCTCAATGGGATTTGTGACCCACAATATTCACTTACTGGCCAATAAGAGAATATTACTACTACAAGAGGGGCCTACACATGCAGGAAGGCCAAGTTCTTAGAGCTCACTGCTCAATTACAAAATGGGAAGTCTCACCGACTTACAAAATGGATTATATAAATCCAGTGTCTTGTACTGCTTCAAAATAGCATCTATAATGCTAGATCCATTACCTATTTTTTCTCTGCTTCTTACATAAACCTTTAACCTATAATTTGCATAATAGGTTTGTCTTTTCTCGCCTAATTACATTCTTCCATGGTAATCCTTACATCTGTTACAATGTTCTACAATGATCTCTCTTATATAGGAGTCATTTTACATCATGCCAAGTCAGCTTACAATGTTTTTAAAATAATAAACAAAATATATTATAACAAAAATCCTGTCGACCTCTGTGTTGGTATGCTTCCTTTCACTGCTGGTGCTAGTGGTCTGAGTGCTGGTGTAGAGTCTGATCTTGCTAGTGCTGGTGGAATCCCTTACTGGTGTCATAGGATTGTAAGGTTTCCATCAATGACAAAACCTTCAATCACCTACAATGTTTCATTGGAGTGTGCATATGCCAACAATCTCCCCCTTTGGCATTGATGGCAACACTCATGAGAAAATCTGAAAATGTGTATCCAAAACTTGTAATCCAAAAATTGTGTACCAAAAATATGTGAGCTCCCCTTGAGTAGATAAGTCTTTTGCTGATTATTTTCTCATACTACTACTCCCCCTTTGGCATCAATGAAAAAGGTTTTCAAAGTGTCAATAGAGTTGTAGTTTTTTGTCTCAAACTTGTAACTGGGTGGATACAATTTGAAAAAGATCTACCAAAACCAAATTTATGCTTTCCAAAAACTTCTTACTCTCTTTTATTGCTGCCTCTATTCTTTGAACTGTACCGGTGAGGTGTTGCATATGCTCTGCTAGTGTTTTCTATCATTGTACTAATACCTCAGATATTTCCTTCCTCAAGGATGCTAGATAGTCTAGTCTTGGACTTATTCTTAATCTCAAATTCTTAGCCTTGTTTATTATTCTTTCCTTTTCTCTCTCTAGCTTCA